>NC_071117.1:8310000-8610000 GCF_024256425.1 Clarias gariepinus
ATTAATGATTGGCTGAATGGTTGGTTGGATGGATGGATTAATAAACAGATGGTTGGCTGGCTGGATATTACATTAATGATTGGCTGAATGGTTGGTTGGATGGATGTCTGGCAGACCATGGATGAATGGATGGATGAATAGCTGGCTGAATGTTTGAATAGATGGATGGAAAAGTGTAGAAATTGATGGATGAATAGTTAGCAGGTATAGACAGCTGGATCAATGAATAAATGATTGACTGGATTAATGGTTTGATGGGTGATTGGCTGGTTGATTGGATATTTAAATGAATGGATGGTTGACTGGATGGATGGATGAATAAACAGATGGTTGGCTGGCTGGATATTGAATGAATGCTTGGCTGACTGGTTGGTTGGATGGATGTTGGAATAACTGAAAGCATAAATGTGTTGAATAATGAAGGATTGGTTTGTTTGATTGATGGATGAACTGACGTGATCGTTGTTGTTGCTCCTCAGCGTCGGTGAAAGGCGCCCCTCAGCTCTCCATGCTCGCTCTGTTCCGCAGCATCATGGCCCAGGAGGGCGTGGTGGGACTGTACCGCGGCATCGCGCCTAACTTCCTCAAGGTCATTCCCGCCGTCAGCATCTCCTACGTGGTGTACGAACACATGAGGAAAGTACTAGGGGTGGGAAAGTGAGTGAGTGTGAGAGAGAGAGAGAGAGAGAGAGAGAGAGAGACTGAGGAGAGTCTTTATATGAAATGATAGA
The DNA here is from genome assembly GCF_024256425.1 of Clarias gariepinus. Taxonomy (NCBI): domain Eukaryota; kingdom Metazoa; phylum Chordata; class Actinopteri; order Siluriformes; family Clariidae; genus Clarias; species Clarias gariepinus. The sequence goes on from NC_071117.1 coordinate 8,310,732, forward strand.
CAGAGTAAGAGATGAAAGAGAAGGAAGAGTAAGTGAAAAGCTTGTTAATGCTCTCGGTGATGGAGAGATGAATTGACCAAAGAGAGGATTTGCTCTCGAAGCCAGAGACGATGAAAGCTCGAATTCTACTGAACATTCTGACTGAAAATCAACAGGGCTACACTCGGGACATTTTGTAATAAATAAAAAAAATAAAATATAAAAATCTATTTAATCAGTAATATTAATGTATATTAAATTTTAAACATGCACAAAAAAAACCTAATGATGGCTGACGTTGATGTTTTACAGATTATCAGCAAGACTGTGATCTATAAATATTTAGCTACGTGTTATTTCTCTATTTCCTTGGTGTTTATTTGTGCTGTTGATCAACAGGGTCCTCACATTCAGACTCACAGGCTGTCCTCCTTGCGAGGTGACATGAACACTAAAGTGTCTGTTAATTCTTGGTAATAAAAGTGTGTGTGAGTGTGTGTGTGTGCGCAAGATACTGTATATATACCGTATATTCTCCAGATTATAAAAACCTGTTGCGTCTGTTGTGTTTAATGCATGGATTAGGTGCATATTTTAATAAGGTTCAGCATGCCGACCTACAGTACCAGGAGAAGTTTTCAGGCCTGACAGACGGATTGAAGGTTTATATTCTGGAAAATATGGTGTAAATGAGCATGAGCTGCTTTTTTTTTAAAATGCGTGTGAAGTTTGCATGTAAATGAGCATGTGTTATATTTTATATATATAATATGTAAGAGACTAGATCTATTTTCTTAACTGCCGTGTGGAAGTGTGACCATGAAACAATGGAAAAAAGTGTTTCTGACCCCTTTTGACCCCATTCCCTTGTTGGAAATGTTGTATTTTGTTAGAGTTTCAGAGACACTTTATAATTTTGATTTTGCTTTTGCTTTGAAAAAAAAATTAAATTATATACTGTACCAAAATTCCTGTTAAATATACACAGACTTAATGCAGTTTCACCAGATGGCCACTAGAGGGAGTCTGTACTGCTACTGTATATTAAGGGGTTGCGCGCAAATTGTAGTCGTACACTATATCTAGTGGTCATATCATGGAACTACATCAGGAGAAAGCGAATTCACAATTACAATTTACGTCCATATTTATTCATAAAGGCGATCACAGTGTGTCAGTGTGTTTTCAATATTTTTTATTATCCCAGATTTACATTTCATAATGTATTGTCTTAAATTTAAGCAAATGTAGCTTTTTAAAAAATTGTTTGCATGAAACAGAGGCGAACTCCATTTATCAGTGGTTGAACGAGCATACACAGATTTGTGTGGAAATTAATTTTATTAAACCAAAAGTTAAAAGTGTGTCACTGATTTTGTAAGGTTTGTGTCCTGCAAATTAGGACAGTGCTATTTTGATTTTGCGATCTAGTGGACATTTGGTGGAAATACATACAGTTTCTAATACATTTATGTACATACTTATTTGTATGTTTACATAAAATTGATTTATTTATCTTACAAGTTGACCCAAATTTACTTAAACATATCCTTGCAGTGTCACTAGACTACCGCTAGGTGGGGGTATTTTGCTGCAGTACGGGATGAGTGCAAATCCTAATCGTACATCTCCCTCTAGAGGTGATATCATGGAACTACATCCTGGTTATGGCAACTTTAGCAAGGTCTTAACATCTGATCAGTTAAACTCAAACGCACACTGTGAGCTCAAAAACCCCTCAGGTTATCAGGGATACAATTAAAAACCCTGATGTTTTCATGAAGAGGAATGTTTTAAGCCCTCAAGACCTAAACCAAAGATGTTTAAAGTCTAATCGAGGCCATGATTAGTTTTGTAATTCTGCACATTTTATATATGTGTATGAGTATTATGCTACAAAAGTTTGTAATAACAAATTATATGACAATTTCTTATCAGAGTACGTGCATAGAGATATAACAGAAAGGACCGTCTTGGGTTCCTTACATGATTAAGAGTTGTTAGCTTCTTAAAAACGGGTCAACCTTGAAACTTTTCGTGAGGGAAGGTTCTCAGCTGCAGGGTTCTCCAGAGAGCCTATAGAGGTTTACACAGAGGAATGAACAAAACAAAAAAGTATGAATTCTAAGTTTGTAACTTTACTGCATGTATGATAGTGATGAAAAATAAGAATATTTCTGTTATTATTACATCTATTAAACATATTTCTTCCATGATTTGTGCACTCTGAAATAGTTTGTTTGAATTGTTTTGTTTTTTTGTTCTACTCTGAATCTTTGCTGGAAAAAAAAAGAAAAGAAATTAATGACATGTTCTTTAAGGGTTCTTTAAATAGTGAAGAGATTTTCTTGAAATTTCTTCTGACCTTTTCATCAGCGATGCAAACTGGATGATTAATAGGAAATGACATCACTTAGTCAATTTAGAGACCCAAAAGTTGTTTCAGTTGGGACTCTTTGTGGGAAAGATTCAGTGTAGAACTTTTATGAAGTGCTTCGTTATCTAAAAACATTTACATTTTACTTTTTATATCCAATGAAGCCTTAAAAAACATATTTGTGAGCGTGTACATCAATGCACAGTGTGTGTGTGATACATCATTTATATATTATAAATTGTAAAATTATGCATATTGTTTTTATTTGTAGTATGTTCATGCTTCTACTAAATTCTGGTTAAAGGTTGTATTTGTGTGTTCTTTTTACATTACACAACGTTTGGAGCGTGAGTGATGTTTGCAGAACGGTGTAAAGTTAAACGCATGCTTGCTGAAGTTATTAAAAATAATGACATCTTGGTCAGTGTTTGTGTGTAACATTGATACAGTAAACATGTCCCATGTTATTTACATTTATTTGTTTATATGCAAAATCACCACGACATTAAATAATTATTAATTCATAATTGAATAATTAAAACTAAGTAAATTAATAAACTTTTTTTTTTTTTACGGAGTCATAAAAATCGTAAAAGTAAAAAAATAAAGAGTACTTTTAACTACCAATAAATATCATATATCTATAAATAATAAATATCTATCTGAAACCTTTCAGTAGTCATGGGACGTACTGTGCCGATGCTTCGAGGCGTGTGTCGAGAAATCCAGGAACTATTTAGTGAAGCGTGTTTTGAGGCCTGTATTGTTTACGGCGACATGAATGACGTTTAAAGCCTCACTGCGATTGACAGTTCAGGAAGTGGTTTGAATCTTGCGGCCATGTATTGACAGAAAAGATTTCTTCTTTTTTTTATGTTATTGGACGGCACGGTGGTGTAGTGGTTAGCACTGTTGCCTTGCACCTCCAGGGTCCGGGTTCGATTCCTGGCCAGTATGTTCTCTCCCTGCTTGATGGGTTTCCTCTGGGAACTCTGGTTTCCTCCCACAGTTCAAAGATATGCAGGTTAGGCTAATTGGTGTTTCCAAATTGCAAATGGGGATGTGTGTGTGCCCTGCGATGGATTGGCACCCAATCCAGGGTGTACTCTGCCCCATATCTCATATATAATAATATATATATAAACCAAAGGAATCTCTGCACAGTTCATAGGTAGTATTGTTTTTAAATAAAAATGAATAAAGTGTCGCCCCAAACAACAACCAGTTGCACAAGCACATGGACTGCCCTTCTCTTCTTTCCTCTTCTCAGACACACTTACATCCACTAACCTATATTGTTTTCTTCTTCTTATTATTATTATTATTATTATTATTAATCTTCTTAGTACCATTGTCCCAGTTGGGAAACATCACAGTCCCACCCTCTTATATGACAAAAATTATTAAATAATAATGTAATAGTCACATTGATCAAAATGTAACAGGCACGAAAATCTTATAAACACTATTTACAAACAAGCATGTTAATAGGAGGAGACAACAACAGATGGTTTAAATGGGTTATTATCTCATGCTCACAATAGAAAATGTATAGTACATTGTATATATGTATATATATATATATATATATATATATATATGTATATATATATATATACAGAAGTTTAATGAAATTTCCATTTCCAACCTACAGTGTTGTGGACAGTTTTGAGAGGATCACATACAGTACAGGTTAAATGACTATGAACACATCAACCCGTGTTAATTTTTTTGACCAGTAGGGGGGGCTTGTGTGCAAAGCCTCGAGAAATGAACCCTTTTGTGAACCAATTGGCTGGAAGGCTTCAAGGTTTCTTCAAGGAAGGCATCTCGCCATCACTACCTTTCACTTAGCCAATCGTGTATAAGAAAAGTCTTTTTGTGCCCGCCTCCGCCTTTGCGTGCGCGTAAACGGCACCCGAGCGCGCGTTTCTATTGGCCCGCGTTTACGCCAAGGCAGACCGTGCGCTCTCATTGGTTGGTTTTGACGCGGACTCGTAAACGCGAGCCAATAGAAATGCGCGTACGGGTACCGCCGCGGCGCGACCGCGCTTGCCTTCTTCTTCGTTGTTTCTCGTTAACTTCGCCTTCCAGCTCCGGCGCTCGTCTTCCAACAACGGGCCCAGTTCCCTCTCTCTTTCTCTCTCTTTCCCCCTGTCTCTCTCTTTCTCTACAGCAGTAGTAATGTCGGAGTACAGCGCGGTGCCGCCGCCTCCCGGGGCTGGAGCAGCGGGGATAAAGAAGGACGCGTTCGCCGACGCGGTGCAGCGCGCGCGGCAGGTGAGAGAGAGAGAGAGAGAGCACGAGTGGGAGCGCGCGAGCGGCCTGAAAGAAAAAAAAAAAAAGGAGCCGCGAAACGTGGAGGCGCGAGCTAGCTAATCTATGTAGCACGCTCACCAAGAGCGCGCGCGCTCTGTTAACGGTTATTTTTAAAGGAAGCGCGTGCTGGTCGTGGCTCGCGCGCGGTAAGGTAACGTATTGTTTTGCCTCGCGTGCGCGTCTGATCACCCAGGCCTGGCCTTCTCTCATCACTGAGGCGCTTTAAGACATACACACACACACACACTCTGGCTCTCTCGCTATGTGTGTGTGTGGTACATTACATGTGCCTATTTTTACTTTAGCCATAAAACGGGTGCAATTTTATAAAGAAACACACAAATGTACCTGAAGTTATTTCTCATTGCTAAGCTAACTTGTCCAGCTAGCAAAACCGCCGTGCTTCCATGACTAGCCTCGTGAGTGAAACTCATCAACTCTGACTGAACTGTACTCTGTATATTTGTTGTTTTTGAGGGAAAATCTAAAAATAGCTCACAGTTAGCTGTCTAAGCTAACAGTTCGGGTTTATCAGTGAAATGGATCTAAACTAGAGTTTGTGTGTGAACTATCCAGTGGTTGGACTCACCGGTCGTCTCTCGATACGATATTAAGACGATGATTCGGTTCTGTTAGTATCACGATTTTACAAATATCACAATTTTGTTAAATTTAAAGCCTTTTAAAATGTTTTATTAGTATATTAATGTAGCCTGTTTCTTATGACATTAGTTTTTTCACATTTAAACAATAAACTCTTGTATTTGAGGTTAGTTTGTAACATTTATCTGAGCATCGCTTGTTTGTCATCTTTCATAATTATTGTAAATCAAATGCAACGAATAATTCATGTGACATGAATATGGCATGGGATGTAAATGTGGTGTTCAGAGAGTGCCACCTTTGATCATAAAGAAACGTGACATTTTCCTTGCTTATGCGCTTTGAAAGTCTCAACTTGACAGCGAGCGGGCGGGTTTAACGAGTGCATGGAGCTTCTTAAGTGTGATTTATTTACTTAAGTTCATTTTTACTGTTTTGTGCTTGCTTTGTTTAAAGACTTGTCTAAGTGTGTAATGAGTGGGTTTGAGACTAATTCGCTTTGAAGAAAAGGCAGATTAAATACTAGCCCATGCAATGTTGGGTAACAGGCCTCCGAGTGGCGCGGTGGTAAAGTGCTCGCCGGTTCCAGGGTGATGCTATACCCTCTCGCAGCTGGAGGTCTAAACACGGCTGATTGGCCGAGCTCTCTCAGAGGGGAGGGATTAGAGGTACTTAGTGTTCCCATCACGGCTCTACAGCCAATCAGGGGCATCTGTAAGCTTGCACAAGTGGAAGGAGCGGATAGCGCTGTCCTCAGAGTGTGTTACGCCGCCCCTGACAGTGCGTGAGCAGGCAGTTCGAAAACATGCGGTCGGCTGGCGTCACGTGATTTGGAGAAAAACACGCGATAGTCTTCAGCTCTCCCAACTGAGTGGTAGTAGTAGCCTTACTGTGGGAGCCCCCTAGTGACGGGGAGGAATTGGATACGACTAAAATTAGGGGTGAAAATTGGGCTAAAAAAAATCCAAAAGGGGGATAAAAATGTTTCTGTTGCTAAGCTGAAGCTTCAGAGCTCAGTACAGAATTGTTTATATATCTAAACCTGATCGTGCGATTACCTGTCACGGCCAGTCAAACTGAAAACCAATCAATTCTGGTAACGTTCGGCTCTGTTATAGACGTGAAGATAGTTTGTCAAAAATAAAAATTTACTTGGTGTGGAGATAAGTGAATCTCTGCACCATTTTTAAAACTAGCATTAGCTGTGGATCATAAATAAAAATTGTGCTCTTTAGTGATTATAATTATTTTTGTAAGAAAATGACCCCGTTTTGTGTTAAACCTGCACCTGGGTGAGCTGTTTTTTTCTAAATGCAGTTTAAAGTTAAAAATAAATAAAACATAAAAAGGTGCAGTTGATTTATCTCTTTGTGGTGTTGGAGCTTTGAGCTCTGGTTTAAAAGTTTCACAGCCTATTTATAGTTCATAAATTAAATCATAAAATATATCTTAAGTCTAAAACGTAACTTTAGTAAAAAAAACTAAATAAAATTGCTCAGGCTCGCATGGCGATAGAGAGACGTTTAAGTGTAAATGAGCGTGACAAAGGAACAGAGGATGAATTACAACCTGTAGATGTTTAGCTCAGCAGTTTATCAAGTTTATTGACTGGCTGTGGTCACAACTTGATTGTAGTCCAGGCAGGACAAAGCAGTCTCTTGTCTCTACGACAGACTCTAGTCATGGTGCTCTCTAGGATCTTTGTCATACAATCCAACATAGCCTGAACTGTTGCACATACGGTACCTCGGCACGATAATTTAATACGATCCTGAGGCGAGTTCTTAAGGCGAAATTTTGTATTGTGAAACACATTGTCACATAGAAAATAATGTAAATGCAGATAATGTGTTCCAGCCATCCAAAAGTATTACCAAATACCAACACTATAATTATATTATTGCATATAAACACATTCAAAACATTTAGAAAAGACATGTTAATTAAGTAAAATATGAATTAAATGGACATTAAATTTCACTTAACCTCAATTTATGATTCTTCTTGGCACCGGCTGCTTTAAAACCAAACTAAAAGCGACTCCCTTTTCTTCTTGCTACATGGGTCCCAACCATGGTGCTATGTCTTTAAATCTTAAGCAAGTTTTTTTTTTCCTTTTAGTTCTTAAGAAAAATGTGAGCCGGGTCATTCGTATGCCGAGGTGCTGCTGTACCTGCTGTAAATGGTAATCCCGTAAAACAACCAGGATTGTGTCTTGTAAAACCCGCTCTAACATTATTCCAGTCTCCTGTTTGTATGCCTGTGACAAAGTGTCCGATTGAACACTTTACAGATAACATGGGAGGGTTTTTGATGATTAAACAAGTGATTAAACAAGCACCCTGCTTTTGCAGACCCGCGAGTGAGCTCCACAGTGAGAACGTCACATTACAAATCCGATTTCTTCCAGGGTTACATTGAAACACTTAAACCTACCGTCCTGTTGGGTTTTCGGGACTGGCAGAGTGTCTGACTGCAGTGTGTGTAATGTTACACACTCCTTTGATCTACTTAAAAACCTAGATTAGTGGAAGTGCTTGATGTCTTTTCATTAGGAGTAGCTTAGGGACAAACCTGGATGTAAACACTCGTGATGGTTTGACTTTAAATCAGTTCAAATCTGTCATTTCAAATTTTGGATGTTTGAACGATTAAGTTATGAATCGCGATTCTTTTTAAGTGTGATGTGTTTCTGGTTCGTGTATCGACTTTTCACTTTGATCAGACATGACCGATCACATTGGGCCGATTCTGTTTCGAGCGTAATCCTCAGAGTGTGGGAACGAAAACACTTTTATAGCATCACATTATCGTATTGTAAGTTTCGAACCCTCTTACATCACAAACTCTTACACCGTCTCCAAACACCGTAAGCACTAATTAGCACACACACACAGCCCCCACCCACCCCCAACTCCTTTCGGCTTCACACTCACAGACACACACACTCTCTGCCTAACACACAAACTCCACTCTGTCGCGAAACGCGAGAGGAGAGGAAAATTGATCTTTACCCTCTATGAGAGCTTGCTTTTGCTTTATACACATGCTGTACAAAAACGCTAACATACACAAAATTAAATATGTTTCTCACACACACATGGTCACAGTGTTGTAGTAAACGGTACACGCATGCACGGATGTTGATTATACTAGTAAGAGACGAGCACTAAGACCCAGCAGGGGAGACGATTACCTACAATTCCGCATCGCAAGAGAGAAAAAACGTTGGCTCATATATTCAAATGTATATTGAAATTTTTGAAATGTGTTTAAAAATCATATCACCGTTATTGAGAAATTATATCGCGATATATATTGATATCGAATTATTGTCCAGCCCTATCGTCACATTGTTTATCGCAGGACTGATGTATTGTCCTGAGTTGTCTGAGGTGTGTACTGAAAAAAAATAAATAAAAATTTTCGTCTTCTGTAGATTGCAGCGAAAATCGGTGGAGACGTTGGAGTCGGTCCTGTGAGCAATAACGGTGGCGTATCCGCCGAGGGATATCCTTTCTCAGCACAGAAACGATCGCTGGAGGACGGAGGTACAAACACACACACACAGTGATTGACACACACACACTTTCTCTTAGCCTTATGTTCTTTGTTTGACGCTGTTTATTTATTTTTTCCTCCTCAGATCAGCCGGACAGCAAGAGGATGGCTCCTCAGAGCGACAGGGACAACGCTACAGCGCTCTGTGAGTGTTTACACACACACACACCGTCTTTTAATGTGGTATTGTTGCTATAGGAACGGCTCATTCATGAGGAAGTGTACAGCAAATACCACGCACTACACCAGGTCTTATAGAAAGATAAATGTCACGTTGACTCTTGAGATGCCAAACACATTGTGTGTGTGAGATGTATATGTGAACTAAATGTGTGTGTTCACAGCTATCAGCGCTCAGCTGGCTGCTCTCTCTCAGCAGAGGTAAGACCATTAAGGACAAAAAACACAACCATTCCTAACATCCCATAAACACACACACCGTACTGAGTTTAACTCTCATCTCTCTTCTTTACCAGTGGACGTCCTTCTGCTTTAACAGAGGAGTACAGAGTTCCTGATGGCATGGTGGGCCTCAGTAAGTACACGCGCACGCACGCACAGGTGTGCGCCTTTGTATGGTTCAGTACTAACTTTGTGTGTGTTGCTCTACAGTCATCGGTCGAGGAGGAGAGCAGATCAATAAGATCCAGCAGGAGTCGGGGTGTAAGGTCCAGATCGCTCCAGGTGTGTGTGTGTGTTTACTCGTGTATGCATAATGGTGTGTGTGTGCACGAGTGTAAAGTGTTTTGTTTTTTTTCAGACAGTGGAGGTTTACCTGACAGAAGCGTCTCTCTTACTGGGTCTCACGAGTCCATCCAGTACGTGTAAAAACCCGCCACACACAAATTCACAATTCATTTGTCACGTACAGAACCACGCTCAGGGGAACACTGACTCGATTGTCCGTGATCTTACACAAAGATTCCAATACAAGGAAAATATCGTACAAGAGGGAAACAAGAATAAAAAACAATATTTATAAAATATAATTAAAATAGATGTGAATAAACAAAGAATACTTAGGTTCAGTGATGGCCTGGTCTGGTTTTCAGTGTGATGTCCGTGACGCTGATCAGCGTCAGATATAAACCTTCTGTACGGAGCGCAGGAGTTTTATTAATGCAACAGAAAAACATTTTTGCGCATTAAAAGCCTCCGATCTGCCTTATTCTCCAAACTCTGTGAATGAATTAATGTGGAACCCACTCATTACTCACATTTACATCAATCTCAAAACACCGCCAGAGCTAATGAGTAAAAAAATAAATAAAAAATAAATCTCGTTGCAGCCCCTCACACAGCGCACTTGCATTTTCAACTATTTACAGTTTCATCCCGTGTGGTAGGAATTTAATTATTTGTCGAGATTGTTGGGTGACCGAGAGGCGTGCTGTGAAGTAACAGTGTAGTTTTAATTTAATTTAAAGTTTGATGTTAAACTTTGGTTAGTTTGTATTGGTTAAATACTGCGTTTGGGTTTTTAAGTGAGGAGAAAACTAATGTTATACGGAACAGGATACATTTAATTTGTTAAAATTTTTAACCTTTTAAAAAAGTTTAACAATTGAGAAACATAATATTGAGTCGGAATATTTATAAAATTAGAATACTTATAGAATCGAATCGGCTTCCAGGGTACAGTGATGTCGTTGTATTGGGCGTTTCTATCCTTTAGTGGGAATGCAAACTTTTGCACTCAGTGCACTTTATTATTAATATAAATTGTTGTACAGTTCTCCGTGTATGATTTATTGGTTTTCCTTTTATAAATCATCTGTCTCTCCCTCTCTCTAGGAAAGCCAAGATGCTATTGGACGACATCGTGTCGCGGGGACGGGGCACACCCCCCAGCTCCTTCCACGAGTCGAACGGGAGCGGTCACACGCAGGAGATCATCATCCCCGCGGGGAAAGCCGGCCTCGTCATCGGGAAAGGAGGCGAGACCATCAAACAGCTCCAGGTGGGCGGAGTCGATCTGCTTGTGTCTTAGAACACACACACTTTTCGGTTATCGATCATGTTTTAAAGTGTGTGTGTGTGTGTGTAGGAGCGTGCTGGTGTGAAGATGATTCTGATACAGGATCCGTCTCAGGGACCGAACATTGACAAACCCCTCCGCATCATCGGAGACCCTTACAAAGTTCAGGTGTGTGTCTCTGCTCACTGACTTTGTGTGTGTGTGTATAAATTTATACAGAACCAGGCAGTGATTCTCTCTCTCTGTGTATCAGCAAGCGAGGGAGATGGTGCAGGAGATTCTCCGTGAGAGGGATCAGTTTGGGGACAGGAACGAGTACGGCTCCCACATGGGGGGAGGAGGAGGAGGAGGTGGTGGTGGAGGAGGCGGCGGAGGAGGAGGAGGAATAGAGGTATGTGTGTGTAATGTGATGTGAAAGTTATTACTTTAGGATTTCTACAATTCAAGGTGTATGTGTTTTATCCCGTATTATATTTTTTGAGGTTGAGTCAGAAATGATCCGCACTCCAGTTATAAGATTTTAAGCCTTCTGTTGGTCTCATCAGCGCTATTTGTCTTTTTTATAAATTCCACAGCCAGAGTGCGGATAATCTTTGACCCACCCTGGTACATGTACTGTATACTGAACTCATACGCTGAGTAACGCTGCTCTGTCATTGGTCAGGTCCCAGTGCCGCGTCACTCCGTGGGTGTTGTGATTGGCCGAAGCGGTGAGATGATCAAAAAGATTCAGAACGATGCAGGAGTCAGGATACAGTTTAAACCAGGTGAGTGTGTCTACTCTGTTCTCTTTAAACCGGAGTGTTGTACACGATTCTGATCCCGTGTGTGTGTGTGTGTGTGTGTTAGATGACGGGAGCGGACCCGATAAGGTGGCTCACATCATGGGGCCTCCTGACCGCTGCGAGCACGCCGCCGGCATCATCAACGAGCTCCTGCAGAGCATCCGTGTCCGAGAGGAGGGGGGAGGGGTGAGGAGACGCCGATACTATACATACATGTTTGTTTTAGATCCGTATCCTGATGCGTGAAGGATATTCAATAGAACCTCCTAGAAAGATCATGACGCATCATGAAGATGAATGGGTTTTAATTATTTGGATATTGATATCTAAAAATGTCACTCTTTCAGGGACCTCCTGGTCCTCCTGGCGCAGGTATGCCTCCAGGTGGTGGGCGTGGCAGGGGGCGTGGTCCCGGTAACTGGGGTCCCCCCGGCGGCGAGATGACCTTCTCTATCCCCGCCCACAAGTGCGGCCTGGTGATCGGCCGAGGAGGCGAGAACGTCAAGTCCATCAACCAGCAGACGGGCGCGTTCGTGGAGATCTCTCGCCAGCCGCCGCCCAACGGAGACCCCAACTTCAAACTGTTTACCATCCGCGGCAACCCGCAGCAGATCGACCACGCCAAGCAGCTCATCGAGGACAAGATCGAGGTGAAGAGACGAGTTATTTATTTTTCTTTCCTCCATATGAGATGATAAACGTTTCTCAGTTCTCATTTCTCTCTCCATAGGGTCCTCTGTGTCCTGTAGGTCCCGGGCCTGGTCCCGGGGGTCCCGGTGGTCCCGGTCCAGCCGGCCCGATGGGTCCCTACAACCCGAATCCGTATCAGCCTGGACCTCCGGGAGCTCCTCCACAGTGAGTAGATCTACTTCTACTTTAAACTCGTTTTATATTCTGTGTGTATGAAGTCAGAGTTGTGTAACATGGTGTGTGTGTGTTTGCAGTGGCGGTCCTCCAGGTGCCCATCAGTACCCCCCTCAGGGTTGGGGAAATACCTACCAGCAGTGGCAGCCGCCTGCACCTCATGACCCCAGTGAGCCTCACTTTACTTCTCTCCTGTTGTTAGACCTGCTTTGATCTGACTGATTGGTTCTGGTTCTTACTCCAGGTGTGTAGAATTAAACCTGTGTGTGTGTTAGGTAAAGCCGCAGCAGATCACAGTGCTGCCTGGGCAGCGTACTATGCGCAGTACTACCAGCAGCCTGGTGGGGGCGCCATGCCCGGCCAGGCACCCGCCGCGCAACCTGCTGCCCCAGCACCCGCTGACCAGAACCAAGCAGCCCAGAACACGGGGCAGCCCGACTACACCAAGGCCTGGGAGGAGTACTACAAGAAAATGGGTGAGTACAGCGGAGTCATTTAATGTGATCCGGCAATATGTGAATCGGAGAAGTAAACACGAGTGTGTGTTTGTGTGTGTAGCTCAGGCAGGCGGTGGCGCTGCTCCAGCAGCAGGTGGCGCTCCAGCAGCGACAGGAGCAGCAGGACAAACTGACTACAGCGCCGCCTGGGCGGAGTATTACAGACAACAGGCTTATTACAACCAGAACCCACAGAACCCCGGAGCTCCTGCAGCCACGCAGCCGGGCCAACAGGTGTGTACACACACACACGCGCGCGCACACCTGCATGAAAAAATGTGAATAAAACCCAACCCATTTTGTTAACGTCGAATGTTAGTGTAACCATGGCAACCAGCACCAGACATGCCATACAAGCTTGTTACGCAGGAATTATTTTTTATTTACTCATGTACATTTTTCTTTTCACTTTCAGGCACAGTAAACCTGGCCACGCCCACTTCCACCCGTCCCTGGCGCTCGTCCTGAATGATGAACGGACGCGAACAAACACGACCTTGTAAATGATCTGTCTCTCTCTCTCTCTCATTCTTCCTCTCCTTAGTTTCTCTCTTCACTGAAATGGACTAAAACCAAGCGTAGCTGACCTTTTTTTTTTTTTTTTTTTTTTTTCCCCCTTTTTCCTCATCCTCTAAATGTGATTAAACTCTGTCACCAGGGAAACGAAAGGGAACGCTTTTGAGTCATTGCTGGCTAACCCCGCCTCCCTTAAAACGGACTTGTTCTTCCTTTCTCTAGTGTTTTTTTTTTTTTTTTTTTTTTTTTATAATTGTATTACTACATCTAAAACTGTACATTTTTTTTCTTCTTTTTTTTTTGGTTTGTTTTTAGACTTTTTAAACATTTTCTTTTATAATCAGTTTAGTCTGGAACATTCCCATTTTTTTTTCCCCCCTTCTTTCATCTAGAGCTCCAAGTGTTCAGTGCTGCCCAAGTGTGTGTGTGTGCGCGCGTGTGTTTGCATGATGTCTAATATTTCATCTCATGCCCCTTCTGTATGTTCCTCCCAGGTTCATGAAGCTCTGATGATAACGTTATTGTTATATAGAGGTTATATATTGAACGCTTGGTTGTTTTTGTTTTTTACTTTTTACCGCTTGTTTTTAAAACCTTCACAATAAAAAAAGAAAAAAGAAAAGGAAAAAACGAAATGCAGAATGTTTTTGTCTTCGTTCACTTTGCTACCGAGTCTGCAGGGTGTACAAACTTTTGTTTATAATCTCATTAAATGTGATCCGGCGTTTCACTCAAGACTGTGTAAGGTAAAAAAAAATTTTTTTTTTTTCGAACACGTTTCAATAAAATCCGAAAGCCTTGAGCGGTGTGCAGTGCAGTTCTTATCCAGCAGGGGGAGAAAGTGGCGCTGCTGAGTAGAAACCTGGTTCTCTGATGGTTGAGATGGAGAGAAGAGACAAAATGAGGTGCTGAAGAGGATCAGCACACTAAGCTGATCAATTTCATTATTGTGGTAATGTGTCGTTTATTGTAATGTGTATAGAACAAAAAAGTGTGATAAACACCACTGGATTTTTAGTTGTAGTTTTCCTGACGCAGAAGCACCGTATCTTGTATCGCGCTGAAGGGGGCGTGTCCAAATGAAGCTTGACTTCGAGGCGCGTGTCTGAGTCACATGACTAGTCACAACCGGAAGGTGCTTTCCGATTGGCCTGAAGTGCACTTAGGAGTGTTCAACCATGTTTAGTGTGATTCCAAACCGCGAAAAGGGAAAATGTTTAGTTTAAAGGGAGCTGCAAAGGGTGTAGGGGACGAGTAAACAAAGGGTTTTCACTTCACCCCGAAAAGGGAATGAAAAATGTCCCACAAGTCATTGCGTCTCGCTGGAGCGTGAAAGGAAATTAGCTTGATTATATTTATCGATGTTATTAAAAGGACACAAAATGTACATCAATCAATAATTTATTTACAGGTTATACACGTTTAAACAGTATATGTTTTATAATGGTATTTGTTTTAATATATATTCAATATTAATGGTCGTAGTGTGAAATTTCCGCAGTGACAGGTATACGAGTGGCTTGTTACCATGGTAACGCACTGAGGAAGTGACGTCAGTGCTGATGCCCCTTTTTTGTTTTTCTTTTTCATCTGTTTGGAGAGAAACAATCATTAACAATGTATGGAAGATAGAATAGGAAAGGGGAAAAAAAATAAAAAAAAAAATTAATCGATAATAGATCAATTAATCAATCACAGTAAGAGGTTATGTTACTTAAAATATGGAGAGCGAATTTTTTTCCGCATGATGGCGTTTTATCGAGGGAGGTTCCCTTCACCGACATGCCCTGCAAGCGGAGTAGGGAGTAGGGAACACCCAGTGAAGTACACTTTGAAATGGGACGCAGCCTGACGCCTCGTGTTTGCCAGAATCACGTGACTGAATCATTAGCTTGGATGAACTTTCAATTTACTTCTTATTTAATATATGCAAAAAGAAAATGCACACAAAATATTTTGGTTTAAAGTTAAGGTTGACAACAAAGGTTGTTTTTCTTTTTATTGTTTTAATTTTTTTCACATTTCCTTTTTCTAGATCTCCAGTTACTCTGATAATTATGTGCATAAACATTTACTTGAACAGTGCATTTTTAATCACACACACCTGACATGCAGAATTACATTACTTGCAGCTGCAAGTGATGTTACGATCGAATTACTACACAAGTTGTCCACTAGATGGCAGTACAATGACCCCATGAATGAAGCTTCACGAAATAAACCTTTTGGTGAAACTACTGTATTAGCTGAGAAGCCTCGACACCTACATGAGGCTTCACCTCACCATCATTACTTCTAAGGATCCTTGGCATGTTCACTCAACAATGTTACGCTTCAGTCTTGTGTCCTGTTCGGGATAATCACAGCATATTTTTTTTTGTAAAAATGAATAATTTGGGCTGAACTTAACGAATCGTGAGCGATATCATGAATACGCAGCGCATTTCTCTTATCTTTAGATCAAAAGACATTCAATTTTCCTACTTTGCTTGTCTTTAAATTTCTCAACACTTTCAGTCAAGTGGTGGGTTACATTAAAAAGACACATGAACATTAAAGGGAGACCAAGATTTTATTTTATTTTTTTAATATTAATCAAATCACAGTCAAGTCTTTACAACAGTGCTCAAAAGGGCAGATACAAAGGCTTAATTAAAAAGCATTTTAAAAACTTCATACGGTACCAGTCAAATGTTTAGTTTTATATTCTACAGTCTAAAACAATACTGTTTTTTTTTTTGTTGCAGTAACAGCAACTGTCAGTTCTTACAATAATTCTTTTAAGAACAGTTTTGTGTCGAGTGCGTTTGTAAAAACCCATCAAGCACCATGATGAAACTCTCTCATAAAGGTAAGCAAGACCGGAACTTACCTCTGCTGCAGAGAATTAGTTCATTTAGAGTTACAGCCTCAGAAATCACCTCAGATTAGAGCCGTTATAAAGGATTTACAGAGCGTGATTAGCAGATACACCTCAATGTTTCATTCATCAACGTGTTTTTGGATAAACGCCTTCGATATTGTTTTACAGTGTAGAAAGAAATAATCAGTAAAGCACATGGAGTTAGAATAGAAGGGGTGTACAAACTTTTGACTGGTACCGTGTAAATACACACACACAGAGTCCAAACGCGCTGGTGTGTCTTTTGGCATCAGAACAAAAAGAAGCCTGGTGTCTTGAGGTTAAAGCTGAACGTTATAAAACAACCTTATTTACAAAACCTGAAAATACGTCTCTCTCTCTCTCACACACACACACACACACACCTTACTTTTAAACAACAGAAACCAGTGGCTTTAACTAAACGTGTGTTTGTTTCTGCGGCCTATACTAGTCTGTGTGTCAGTTTAATTTCCCTGAACCCTAACTTCTAGTTCCTCCACACTGTGTCACCTGCAGGAGTCGGTCCTTCTGTCGCCATGACAACGCCTCAGGATGGGATGTACATCACCACACAAACTGTTCCAGTCGGCGGGGAGAATTTGTCGTACCATCTCACGCAAACACGTGCAGGGTGAAGCAAGTGATGCAGCTCCGTGTGTGTGTGTGTGTGTGTGCACCTTATTATAAGCTGCAACTTATTAATGTTCACACACACACACCCTGACAGAGACTCTGTTGATTCTGCATGGTTTCATAATCGTTGCCATGGAAACCTGTATCTCTATGTCACTCACAGCGCGGTGAAGAATGTCAATTTTTTTTGTGTGTGTGTGTGTGTGTGTGTGTGTGTGTGTGTGTGTGTGTGTGAGAGAGACCGAGCTGTGTGAGCTTTACTTCCCCTCCCAGGCGTCGTCCCGCTGCTTGGCCGCCAGTCGTTTTTGTTCTGAAGGGAATCAGAAGGCGTTACACATTAGAGTGCTGACTTTTGTATAAGAACATACGTCCATGTGTGTGTGTGTTGCATATGTGAGACCTCTGGCTTGCCGTAGCTGGTTCCTCTCGGCCTCGCGCTGCTCTTTGCTCTGCGCGCTCTTCACCCCAAGGGCGCCAATGACCAGACGCCGGGCGAGAGCCGCACTCGTCTGAGGACGCTCTTTAGCTGGGAGGAGGTAGTCTACAACAACAACACAGTGCTGAGCGTAAGTATTCACACCCTCCTCTTCCAATTCACAAGTGTTCTTAATTAATCACAGACCAGCTCGGGATCACGCCTCGTCGATACGGATATCGAAGTGGGTCAAGATCATTTAAATATTAAAACTGTTCGCAAGCAGAAGCGTAAATATTCACCCCCCTGGCCGTTCATAATGTTCGGTTCCGCTCATCTTCTCCACATGCAGTTAAAGAGCTACATAACTAACAGTAAACAATCTGAACAGATCCACACTGACAGACATACATACTGACAGAACCTGGATTCTGATCCAAAACAGACTGAAACATTTACAGCGGAGTTTAATCCAGATCGGAGGCGAGATCTTAAGGTGTAATTTTGTACTGTGAAACGCATTTTCACATAGGAATTAATGTAAACGCAGATAATCCGCTCCAGTCACCCATAATGCACGCTGTTATTACTGTTTCTAACAATAACTTACAATTTCTGTGCAATAACACCAATTTAAACCCAGTGCAATTTGTTTGTTTGAAAGTGTAACTATTGTATTGTCTGTTTATTTTGTATTTATACACTATTGTTTTTATTTCATATTTGCACATTTTTTTCTCTGCTGTACTGTAACAGGAATTTACCCATTGTGGGACTAGTAAAAGTAGATCTTATCCTATTTTAAAATATATTACCAGTATTACCAATTTCCAACACTCTAATTATATTTTTGCGTATAAAAACAAATCTAAACATTTAGAAAAGACGTGTAAATGAAGTTGAATATAAAACAAATCGACATTAAACCTCACTTAACTTTAATTTATGATTTCTTTTGGAACACGTGGCTTTAAAAACCAAACTGAAAGCGGCTCCATTTTTTTCTTGTTACCGTCCTTGTTAACTTTCTTGGGACCTTATGGTGATACGGCTTCAATAAATCTCCCACAGAATGCAAAAGAGCCCACAAATCTATGCTTTCTTTAGCTGGTGTTAGGTTTGGTCGCTCATATGGCAAAAATGCTAAAAAGGTGGGTGTGAATATTTATGACCAGGGCATATAGAAAGCAAAAACAGGAGACAGGGGTGTGTACCTGAGGAGGCACGCGCTTTGGCTTTGGTGGCTGAGGAGGATTTGGAAAGAGGACGAACTTTTAGCATGGGGTGTTTGGTCCTGAGGACATCTCGTGCTACACACACACACACAGAGGATTATTATTTGACATACTGTAATAACATATAATGCACAGACTTGAACATATGAAACAGATAAACACCACACACACCTCTACTCTGAAGAAAACAGTGTTTTGTTTTTTAACCCACCTGCTATGGGACTGGAGAAAAGCCCGAGAGCGTGCGTGTCATCGATCCATTTTATATCAAAGCCTTTCTGCCTGTAAACACACACACACACACACACACTTCAGTATGCGGCTCGTATATGATCAGAACACAGCCTGAGGGATTCAGCAGTAGTAAACACAGCGTACTGATAGGCGCAGAAGGCTCGTATTAAATCCTCCGTCTTGAACTCGGTCGGGAAGTCGTAGATCTCCACGATATGAGACAGCTCGTCCTCCCGCAGCTCCACCTCGTCGTCCTCTGGCGACCAGTTATAGTAGTCGAACCGTGACTCCTGAACCGACGCCTTGTTATGTCCCGCTTTCTCCGAGATCTGAAAAAAAAAACCCCACAAATACAGGAAGTGCTGAATTAAAAATCACTGCGTGACACATTATACTCTGTACAGGCTGGGGTTTGGATATAAAGTGTTAAACCTCTTCCAGGAGGTGCGGGTCGAGACACTCTCCATCGTCAGTGAATAAAGCATCCCAGTTATCACCCTCCTCTTCCTCTTGGTCATTGTTGTTGTCTTTCTGTCCTCCATCTTCCTCCGCCGCTCTGGTCTTTACCTCACTAGTCGTGTCCTCAGTGCACACCCTCTTCCCTGCGTCCTCTCCAGTTTCGTCTCGTCTCTCCTCCTCCACGCCGGCTTCATCTTTCTCTTTTCCTCCTTCCTCGGCGTTCGGTTTGTCCTCGCTCTTGGTCAACCCGTCATCCCCGGTTTCTATCTTATCTCCTCCGCTTTTCTCCTTCTTGTTCTTGGGGTTGTATCTCCGGGACTTATCGGTGTACCGGGGTCGATTACCTTTAGGTTTCTTATCCCCTCCCGTCTGGGGCTGAGGCTGGTTTCCACCCTGCCGGGCCTTGGGGATGTAAATGGGCTTGTCGGGCTTCTTGGTGCGAGATGGAGCTGAGGGTTTCGCTTCTCCGTCCGTCCCACTGCTGCCGTCCATCACCATAGAGAAGTCCTGAGTAATAATAATAATAAATAATAATAATGATAATTAATATTAATAATAGACACATTTATTCCCTATGGAGACTATATGATCAGAATTAGACCCTTAATAACTATTTTTTTAACAAATTACACAGATATTGATTATATAACAGCTTTAACTGTAGATCTCTTTTTATTTCTATATAAACTCAGGCTAGTTATCTTTTGCTAGCAATACTTTAACCACAGTTTAGTCTTCAAAATATCGAATTAATCATTAAATTCTCACTAAATATCGCAAAACTATATAATTAAGCAAACCAGACGTTTATTTTTACTTGTATAAACATTACACATTAGTGTTTTCACGCGCACAAACCTCACAGCGAACAAAGACGCCGAAACGCTGAAACCATAACCGGATGTTTTGGGTCGCAGCCTGATGACGTCGTCACTAAAGGACGCAACCGATGAGTTTGATGGGTTTTGTAGTTTTCTCCTGAGAAACGTTTAGCGGTGCTTTAAACATAGATTAAAACTGTATAAAACAGTAGCACAAGGTTATATAGCTAGACTTTTCTGATGTGTTTATGTTTATTTATTATAAATGGAGGTAAATGTGTAAGGTTAGAAAGATAAAGATAGCTTTAAAGACCTGTACTGTTGCTCTAAAATCATAAACAGACAAAAAATCTCTCTTTTTTTATTGGAAAAACAAACAAGATACATACACTACTTTTCCCTACACCCCCACCCCATTAGAAAACAACCAGGAGAAACAGAAGTAAATAAAAAATATTTAAATAAACAAATAAACATCAAACAGAAGAAAATAGCTTAAAAAAAATTAGCTTTCATTACAGATCCAATTTATCTACGTCTATATTTTCAAAGTGATTCAAGATCGGTTGCCAGACATAATATTCCTGAGAAGACCAATTTTTTTTCTAGGATAATAAAATACAAGATCTCTTTAATCCGGTGAGAACCCACTGATAGCAACGACTCCATCCACTTAAACAGGATCATTCTCTGAGTGAGAATGGAGCTAAAGGCTATCCTATCGACCTGGGGGTCATACAGGCAAGCACCATTTGAGTCAACACCAAAGTGCGATGAATGAGGACGGTTCTAATAGTATTTGGCATATTTTTGACAAGGTATCAAAAATAAAGCTTAAAAAATTACGTACAGTATTTAACTTTGGGCATGTCTAGAACACATGCAGTAGAGTAGCTGGTTTCTGCTCATATGGATCCTCTGTTTATTTATTTTTTTTATTATTATGTTATACATATACAGTAATACAGAAAAAATTAAAAAGCTACGTTTAAAGTATCAATACTAAAATTGGTGTATGCTTCTTGAAGCACTTGACCTGTAAAAATTGTTGCTTAAATTGAGTTTTTGGTAAAAGCTTAAAAAGCAAAAAATCCATTGTGTCCGTTACCATGTCAAAATCATGTTGCAATATCTTAACAATTAAGCTCATTCACTCATCTTCTATACCACTTTACCTTGTAATCAGTCGCGGGGACACGGAGCCCATACCAGAAGACTTTGGGCACAAGGCAGGGTACAGCCTGGACGAGGTGCCAATCCATCGCAGGGCACACACACATACAAACACTCACACACTCATTCACACACTACGAGCAATTTGGAAACCGCAATTAGCCTAACCTGCCTATCTTTGGACCATGGGAGGAAACTGAAGTACCTGGAGGAAACCCACCAAGCACAGGGAGAACTTTCAAACTCCATGCACACAAAGACAGGAATTGAGCCTGGCATTTTAGTCTTCTCATGTGAAATCTAAATTGCCCAAGTTTTATTTGAGTAACAGTTAAGATTAATGAACGATTTGAATTCCAAAAAAGTTACGGATACTAAATAAAAGAACACAAAACTGTATTTAGCAAATGTGTTTATCTGATAAAAATATAAATGTGTATGCATATATTTGCTAGAAAGGAAGCGTTAAGTATTATGATTAGTCATTGGGAAAAGTGGTGACCAGTTGACTAATCACTGGCCACCACTGTTTAAAACAGCATCACTCGATTGTGTGTTGATCGGAATTATAGTTTGGAATTATAGTTTGTGTGCAAACCCAAAGCGAATGTAAATGCACTAAACACATCTTGGGATAAGGGGAATTTTTTTCTACAAAAAAAAAAAAGAATAAACACAGACAAGGCAACAGATTGTTCAAGTTCTTTATTGTCTTATGCACAGAGAAGCATGTGGCACTGTATCATACATGAACTTCTGCCTTTTCCTGTCTTTCTTTTCAGTGCTGTAATCATATATCCATGAGCTTCAGCTGTGTGTTCCTTCAGAGGACAGAGAAACACACTTCATGTTTCAGTATGCAGGGCAGGCTGTATGGAAACCCATCTACTACATATCTGCAGAATCATGCACCACCAGCTCGCTCATTAGGGCATGGAAGCTCAGACTGATGTGTGTGATGAGTGTTTGGATAGTGGCAGTATCATGACACACTGAGGAGGTTGGTTCTGCGTTCTCGTGCTCAGCTACACCATAAGCAGGAGAATGTGTATGTATAAAAATGAGATGTTTCGAGTACTGGATATGGCAGTGGAAGCTTTATGAAGAGATGAGTGTATGATGAATGATCCTGTTCTCTTCACATCTCTAATCCTGAGGTTCTCCAAACTGATCTGTCTTTCTTAGGTTTTAGCTCCTGACACTTCTGATCCAGGTCTTCAGCTCCAGAGGTACAGTAAGTTATGTGATTTAAGTGTGTTGTTAGAAGAACATGGAAGACTGGGAACTCATTTGGAAGCTCGAAAAAGGAATGTAATAAACAACACAGATTCTAGACTACAGTAGGACCGTATTTTTTTAGAAGATAAGCCACCCTTTTGAACATCTGCGCAAGTGATCGATTCTAACACCTTAAATAGTAAGGAACAACTATTGTTAGAACCTTTGTAAATGGTTATTTGTTTTTTTCATTTGGAGAAACTTAAAAGTTCTTTAGAGAACCCTGTACAACAAAAGGGTTTCCTTTTCAAGTAGAACTTTCCATTAGGAAATTGTATCTAGTGTTGGCTGGGTAACTCATAGAGCTGTTGATCTGATTAAGTTAGATTTTTAGGCATTGCAATTTTCAGTTTGATTCAATTCCATAGCAGCCTAATTTCTAATAGTCTAATAGTCTAATTTGTCTCAAGCATCTATATTTCTTACAGGTTTTAAAATATTGAATACTAATTAAACTATTTAATAAATGTTGGAATACTGCCGTATGGGCCATATCTACAGCCAGCCCATGTTTTGTTTATTTTATGTAATTTGTTTAATTTTTGTACAGTATAACTGTTCCAGGCATTTACTTTTGTTTAAATAAATGAAGAAAGGATCAAAATTAGCTAATGCATTAAAGCTGATTGCCGTCTAGAGCAATCCTTTAAATGTCTTACTGTATGTAGGACCCTATAAAGGTTTGTTCTTAGAAATCACTCCAAGTGGAACTATTCTAGAACAATTATAATCATTAATGATCCATCCTACGTTTCTTAGCTTTTTCCTTCTGGGAAGAACATTTAATGGTTCTACATAAAAATCTACTATTGAGGGTTTTTCTTTTTATGGAAAATTATTATCATTAACCATTCAAAGAACCCTTGAGGAAACCGTTTTTAAAGAGCTGGGCTTGTTTCTAAGTGCACCACCATGTCAGTCTGTGAAGATTCTTAGTCATCCAGGTGAGGTTCTCTGGGAGTTGAGTTAAAAAGAAAGTTGTCCACTTGACTTGACTCGACTCCAAGATGCACCAGTGGAGAAGATTTTTAAATTGAACCATTTTAGGAAGCTAAGGAACATTAACTATCCAAAGAACCCTTGAAAAACCAAGTGTGGAGTTTGTTCGGTCCTGGTACAAAAACAGGTTCTATCAAGGACTCAAGGTTCTTCAGTTTGTCCATTCGGTGGAAACTTTAAAAGGTTTCTTTCACTAATAAAGAAAATCATCCAAACAACCCCTCCCACACATTTTGGGATGCAACTCATCCATAAGTTAACTTCCTTACTTTCGGGAAGTAAATGCTAATTCTAGAACCTTTAACCTCACTTCTTTAGGTAAACTTGAACAATGTTTAACTTTAATAGAGAGATAGCCGTCTCCCATGAGAATGGCCGTCAAGTGAAACCACACAAGAGAGCAAGAATCCTTGGGATACCTTTCTAATAGTGTATAAACTAAGATGAGCGCCCCCTCCTGGTGTGGAGAGTTAGCACTTAAATTGTCTCTTCTTTCCCATATTGACTCTACAGTGTGACAAAACAAAACCTTTAACAAAAGTCATAAAAAAGATATTTCTTTCTATATCTATGTTTTCATCAGGGAACTAACAGTGCTTCCTTTCACTATCTTGGATATGAGTTGCATTTAATCCAAGCACACACACACACAACACACACACACACAAAATGGCACTCGCCAGGAAGCCAAAAGGAGCGACTTATCTTATAGAAATTACGGCAAAAAGATTCGATTTGGTTTTTTCATTTCTTAAATAATAAAATAAAGCACATGTACGGCTCAGATCCCGGGTTCGTTCTGCGTCTGACTGAACATATTACGTACAAATCATCATATAAAGGAACCAAAAAAATAGAAAAAGTGCAAACATGGCCGAATCCTGACCCGCTTCGGAAGACTCTCTTCTGCTCTCTGTCAGCACTACAGGCTGCTACATACAAGTGCAAAATTGAGAATGTTATGCAAATGTTTGTGTGTGTGTATGTGTGTGTGTGTGCGTGTATAAACATGGTCCACCTTTTTGACATGTGGATCTGCAGCATATGCGGATGACATGGTGATGTAGGGCGTGTCCTGAGGAAGTCGTGTGCAGCGATTAGACGAGGGTCTGTCTACAGATCTGAGACTGGCGGGCGTGTCTCTTGGATACAAGAATGAGACTGTTTCAATTCAAACCATTACATAACCATTAACTTTTAAGGAAGCCCTTTAAAGAATGTAGTAATATTTTTTGTGACAAAACAGGAAGTAAGCGTTGGTGTGAAAATGGTAGCTAGATGTTAAATCCAAAACTCCTAAGGGAACCAGTGGAGGTCCTACACCGACCCCTCACTAGAAGTGAAGATTATTATCCCCTTAGGAATCCTGGCAATCCTAACTAATTAACTCCTTTTTCCATATATGGACACGAAGCCACACCCACTCTCATGTGGTGTGATCTGTAGACGGACTGTGTTGCTGATCATTATATGTGTGTGTGTGTGTGTGTTTGTGTGTGTCTTTTCTACTGGAACCAGTGAATGTTGGGGGACATGAAGGCAAAAGGCATAAGTGTCTGTGCGTGTGTGTGTGTGTGTGTGTGTGTGTGTGTGTGTGTGTGTGTGGGAGGAGGGGGGGCGGGGAGCTCATCATCGTCCACTGCTGCTGGTGGTGCTGCTTCCTGAACTGGATCCACTAGAACCTCTGTCTTCATAGATACTGATCTCAATCTGACACAATTGTCAAGGAAGCACGCACACACACACACCCACACACCCACACACCTACAATGAGGAAGGATACAACTCTCATGCCCCTCTCTATAGGGTCAGTAATGAGGAGGCCTCTGGGCGCGTAGATCTTCTCATTCTGCTCCTGAATGTACCGTGAGATCTTTTTCAGGACCTACACACACACACACACACACACACACACAATCACAGAGTCATTTAAGCTTATTGATCAGTCGAGCATCAATGAAGCTAAACGACTACTACAGAGAAACACACACACACACAGACCTTTTCGTAGCGCGTCTCCATACAGAGGAAGACGAGGTAGGCTGTGAAACAGGCAAGGCAGCCCTCCAGGTAGGCGTGGCCTCCGATCTTCTCCGCCTCAGCATAGTAATTATTCAGCGTCTTCACCGTGTCCTCAAACAGAGTCTTTTCAATCTGACCAATCACATGCCAGAGTTGAGTTTACCAGCCAATCAGTGCAGTACAAGATAAACGTCCTCCCTCTCTCTCTGCCTCTTTTTCTCTGTCTCTGTATCTCTCTGTCTTTCAACACTCTTTCACACAATCTCTTCAAGTCAGAAATAATGTGCCATTAATGTCCCTCAGCAAAACGAAGGAGGTATTGGGGGTCAGTGTAGTTGTGCCCTAAACTCACAGCAGAGTTAATAAAAGAGACAAGACAAGATCTGTGTAAAAGGGCGAACCACCATCACCGAACAGGGGTCTGACACTGTGAGACGTGTGATGTGTCGACCATTAGCACATAACACACAGATATTATATATAGACTAGAGTAAATCAGAACATGGGTATCTTATATAGACTAGATATTAGGCTGCAGATATCTTATATAGGATAGATCAGACACAGATATCTTATATAGAATAGATCAGACCACAGATATCTTATATAGGATAGATCAGACCACAGATATCTTATATAGGATAGATCAGACCACAGATATCTTATATAGGATAGATCAGACACAGATATCTTATATAGAATAGATCAGACCACAGATATCTTATATAGGATAGATCAGACCACAGATATCTTATATAGGATAGATCAGACCACAGATATCTTATATAGGATAGATCAGACACAGATATCTTATATAGGATAGATCAGACCACAGATATCTTATATAGGATAGATTAGACACAGATATCTTATATAGAATAGATTAGACCACAGATATCTTATATAGGATAGATCAGACCACAGATATCTTATATAGGATAGATCAGACCACAGATATCTTAAATAGACTAAATCAGACCATGGTATCTTATATAGAATAGATCAGACCACAGATATCTTATATAGGATAGATCAGACCACAGATATCTTATATAGGATAGATCAGACACAGATATCTTATATAGGAAAGATCAGACCACAGATATCTTATATAGGATAGATCAGACCACAGATATCTTATATAGGATAGATCAGACCACAGATATCTTATATAGGATAGATCAGACACAGATATCTTATATAGGAAAGATCAGACCACAGATATCTTATATAGGATAGATCAGACCACAGATATCTTATATAGGATAGATCAGACCACAGATATCTTATATAGGATAGATCAGACCACAGATATCTTAAATAGACTAAATCAGACCATGGTATCTTATATAGGATAGATCAGACCACAGATATCTTATATCTTATATAGACTGGATCAGACCACAGGTATCTTAAATAGACTAGATCAGACCACAGATATCGTATATGAAGTAGATCAGACCAGATATCTTATATAGATCAGACCACAGATACAGTATCTTATATAGGGTAAATCAGACCACAGATATCTTATATAGGATAGATCAGACCACAGATATCTTATATAGAGTACCTCAGACCACAGATATCTTATATAGGATAGATCAGACCACAGGAATGTTAAATAGACTAGATCAGACCACAGATATCTTATATCTTATATAGACTGGATCAGACCACAGGAATGTTAAATAGACTAGATCAGACCACAGATATCTTATATCTTATATAGACTGGATCAGACCACAGGTATCTTAAATAGACTAGATCAGACCACAGATATCTTATATCTTATATAGACTGGATCAGACCACAGATATCGTATATGAAGTAGATAAGACCAGATATCTTATATAGATCAGACCACAGATACAGAATCTTATATAGAGTAAATCAGACCACAGATATCATATATAGAGAAGATCAGACCATAAAATATAACTGAATTACCTGACAAATCCCTCCTTCTGTGTTCTAAACAATAACAACAGTTCACACAGAACCTGTCCTCTATGACTGGTTGGAGCGTCCTGGGCTTTGACACAGAAGCCAATCACAGAGCAGGAAGGCGGGTCCTTAAAGGCATGTCATGCAGGTATATTAGTGATAAATAGGCAGTGAACTGGGGAGAGGGCGAGGCCTGGGAGCTCCTCCCACTTGAAGCAGAACGCTGTACTTTGTAAATGATGTAAATGCTAGCGGAAAGCACCTCAGCACCTGCTCTGATTGTGGTGAATGGAATCGGTATGCGTTGTATTGCTGTTGTGTTAAACATCACGCCTCCTGTGAGTCTGAAACACACCCTGAGGGGGATTTACACCAGGTTCATGGGTTCACTGTCTTCTTATCAGTTTTATAATATGATAACTGTGTGAAAGTGCCTTCTCTCGCTCTCTCTTTGTCTTTGTCTCTGTCTCTCAGCAGGTCTCAAGTGTGTCTCTCTGTAACTGCATCTCTCTCTAACACTTCTAAGTGTTATTACAGACATCACATCATCATTTAATTTCAGCTCTCCAGAGCACATTTAGCACTTATGCTAATGTGTGTGTGCGTGTGTGTGTGTGTACGCACGTGTGTGTGTGTCTTACCCGGCTGTCCAGTTCGGATGGAAATTTGGTCTGGAATTTGCAGACGGTTCCGTCAGTGTAATCTCTCTGGATAAAAACTTTATTAGCCAGGGAAGCGCTGTGCCTCAGCTCCTGTAGGTTATGGAACTTAACACACACACACACACACACACACATCAAATTAGTAAATGCAAATAGTTTCAAGGTTTCATGACTCAGTAGGGATGAGACAGGGGCGGTGAGACATCCACACAAAATCTACACGGATATATAAACTAATCATGACTTACACACACACACACACACGCTTGTTTGCTTTCTGTTCTTTTGTCTCGTCTCCACCTGAACTCTTGTTGTTCTTATAGTAAAGTTGTATTTTTCATGGGCTTTGCCTCATTAGGATTATAGATTGTCCTCGGGTAATCCTGTCCTCATTTCTGCAGCGTAAATCAAAAATAAAACACGACCTTCAGTGTCACACTTATCCCTGACATCAATCACTCGTTCCGTTCATTATCTTATAGAGTCTCTGGTCTTTAAAGCTGTCCACAGTCCAGTCACACACTTCCCATTATGGCTCCGTGGTTCCTCGACCGTGCTCCAGGAACCTCTGATCGACCCCTGACTGTCGCAGTCTCACTGCTACATCAACATTTACGACCACAGTACAGGAGCTACGAGATTCTCCCTCGCTCAGAGTTACGCCCTTCTGTGAGGTCACTGAGGATAGACTGCGGCACGCTGTAACCTACACACACGTGATTACAGGGACGGAAATCTTGGGCATTCAGTGACAGGTTTAACCTTAATCCAAGGTTGGTATTATTTCAACGCTTAGGCTCCGCCTCCTCTGGCGGTTCAGGGCGTGGTTTGTGATGCATTTTGATAAAAAAAAGAAATCTGAGGGAATAAACAATGCTTTATTTAGGGCAGTTCAAAAATCATAGTTGGTTGTGTAAAATCAGCTGATCAGCCTTCCAACTAAGATAAAAGAACACGTGAAAAACTAGGATACAAACAACAATAACAGGGAAATAATAATAATAATAATAATAATAATAATAATAATAATGCTTTAAATGGCACATATTAGGGAAAATTCTACAGCAATTTTATAATTTCTGAATATCCACATGCGTGATCTTCAGTGCATACACACCCATGGATGGATGGATGGATGGATGGATGGATGGATAGATAGATAGATAGATAGATCTTTTTTTCTCAATTTTATCCAGAAATATGCCAAAAATTACTTTTCAAAATTGCCACCTGGTATAACGCATATCATTCCAGACAAAAAGAAAAAAATGGGGGGAAATTTTACAGACTTCCATCTCTGGCTCGAACTCCTAGACAAGCCCCATTTTTCTCTTTCCTGATTGGCTAGAAAAATGCACTTTCACAAATTGCGTGTGGGGAAGAGGGGCAGCAGCTCATTAGCAATTAAAGCTACAGACACTTGAAACAATAAATTGAATAGATAGTAGGAAGGCCAGGATGTACAATCTGAGTTGGAACATCAACACACGTGTTAAGACAGTCCTTTAAGACGTATGTTAACCTATTAATACTGTAAGTAGGAGCTATAATATTGCACCTTTAAATGCACAAAAATATAAATAAAGGTCTAAACACAGAAAAGGTGAACAAACTGCACAGGGACGTCCAATTATTTACAAACTGGAATCCAGGACACTTTGTTGTCACACATGATGTCTTCTGGCTGAATTGTTCCTTTCGGAGGTCCATAAGCGTTCATACAGTACTTGCTTACATACATACGTAATACGTAATTAAATATAATTGTACACAACGCATATATTGAATATCTGTGGAACTGAAGCTGATGGAGTGTATATTGTAGAACTGATTATCACATCTGTACAGATAAATGTGATTAACAGAAAGGACGCCTTTGTGGCTGCACTGCCGCGGTCCTGTCGGTAATTTGACGCCTCACAGCTGCCTGGTTCCTTGAGTATGAAGCCTGTCATGTGTGATTGGTGAAAATGCTGCACTCGTCTCATCTCGGTCGCTCCAGCTGAGCCGTAGCGTGTCGTAGCGTCACTAAACACTCCGGCCTGTTGACACTAAACGCTTCATTAATAATGGATGCCGAGCTGCTGCCGTCGACCAATTCCTGTCCAAAACCACAACCGATCAATGCTGCGTGAGGTGATACTGGCCTGGGGAGTCATTTCATACCAGAATATCCCCCACCACACACACACACACACACAGCAAGTCCTATTATTCATAACCTGTTAGCATTACAGTATTTGATTCAGCTTCCCTAAACAGATGTCATTTTGCTCTCCATATTTGTCTTGGACATTACTTATCAATCAGACTCCAGTAAAAATATTAAATATATAATCTCAGTGTTGCATTATCTGCATAGCATGCTATGTTTGTAGTGTGTGCCTTAACGAATCTTATTTTGTTAATTACTACAGAGGTATTACTGATATAGCAATATGCAGATGGGTTCTTATTCAGCAGTCTCTATCTCTCTCCATCTGCTTTTTCCTGTCAGTGAGAATTGATGGTTTGGAAGCGATCACCTATGACATCACAGCAGCGGTCACTGCTGTCAGAGTAAGATATGTTACGTCTGTCTTGCAAACCACATGAACACACACTCACGCATCTACTCACAGACAATTGGCAATTCTAAAAAAAAAAAGAAATAAATCAACCTCCATTAAAGCTTTTGGATTGTGGGGGAAACTGGATTATGCAGAGGAAACCCACCAAGCACCGGGAAAACATACAGTACAAACACCGGCAACAGTGCTAACCGCTAAACTCCAGTAACACCACATTCAGCAGTCATTCTGGTCTTAGTTAACAAATACGAGACTAAAGTTAATAACAAACATCATGGAATGCAAAACTAGGTGAACTATAAAAAGTCTATTTTCACACAATCCAAAGTGGCAAATGAAGAGCAACAGCCAACATCAAACACTAATTGGAATTATTCTTAACTGATTGACGTCCAGCATCATAAACATTAAAGGTTCACAATCACAAACATCAGAAGTCCAGCATAATGAATATAAGAGGTTCACGAACATGAACATCAAAGGTCTAGCATTGTAAACATCTGAGGTCAATATCATGAGCATCAGAGAACAACCATCACAAACATCAGAGGTCCACCATCATAACATCTGAGGTCCACCATCATGAACATCAGAGGTCCACCATCATGAACATCTGGGGTTCACCATCATAAACATCAGTGGTCCACAATCATGAACATCTGGAGGTCCACTATCATGAACATCAGAGGTCTAGCATTATGAACATCGGAGATCCAACCTTTTTGATTCGATCCAGTTGATCGAATCAAAATTGACACGTAAAGACAGAACATCTCACCATGAACCTCTTCATTTATAAACGGGGTCAAACATGGCAATTGTTTTAGTGTAAATAAGTGAAAGCAGTTGAGGAACCTCACACACTCAAACACACTCAAACACATTTAATCGTTCTGTCAAGCTGATTCGAGATCCTTTACTGTCACTATACAGGTGCAGCAAAATGAGAGATATTAAGATTATAGATTAATTAGAAAAATTTGGATTAATCACCTGCAAAAAAATAAATCATCAATGTACCACACACACTTACACACACACACACACAGAAACCACTTGATAGCAATGTAAGCAAACAGACTGTAACCATCATAATTAAATTCCCTTCATCACTACATTTATTTATTTGTTTGTTTGTTTGTTTATTTATTAAGGATGCATGGGTAATATATGTATTTATGTTCATCAGTGTCGAGTGGATCATTAATCTGAGATCTGGAGGATGAAGCTCAAGGTTACACACACACACTGCTCTCTCTCTCTCTCTCTCTCTCTTAGAAGTTCTTCATCAGCTGCACGGACAAACCCGAGTCTCCGTTAAAGCGGGTCGGTTCCGTTACCGCTGCTATAAAGTGAAAGCCCTCACACACACACACACACACACACACACCGCGCGCGCTTACAGACTGGTGGCAGTAGGGCAGTGTGGTTCTCCCGGTGGCTGTCCGCGGTGCTGAAATCATTCCCGGAGCTTTCACCCCCCCGACCCGGTGTCCCGGGGTTTAACCGGCGGGAAAACAACAACAACAACAACCGAATAACCGAGTAAATAAAATAAACTGACACTCCACAGAAGCACAGACCGCGCGTGGAGCTTTAACCGCGCGAGCCTTTGATTGCCGCTTTATTCCCCTTGATGTCCCAGCTCGGCTTCTACGTCACCCCGCCCCCCCCTCCCCCAACATCCCAACAACCCACACCCCTCCCCCTCCGCGCGCGAGGCCACGCGCCTCACATCACAAGGGTTCGATCTAATCTGCTTCGGGCTCGCGCGCACCGGACACCACCTCAGTGCGCACGCGCAGCGGTTTAAGTCCTAACAATATGAACATTTATTTAGTTAGTTATTTATTTGTATGAGAGAGATTAAAAAAAAGGCACATCACTGAGACTCTGTTCTATAAACAAACAAACAAATAAACAAACAAGATAGATAGATAGATAAAGTCAAAAAGAGGGAAGAAGAAAAAAAAGAAACCGAGGTAAAAAAAAAATAATTCTGTTAGTCAAAAAGAAAAAGGAAGAAAAGAAAAAAGAAATGAAAAAAAAAACACAAGCACACAAACTCACTCCCACACTACAGGCAGGTTGGGAATGCCACTGTGGGAGGAAACCAGAGTACACAGAGGTTCCTTATTAAAGGTAATATGTGTTAATCTCATGATATCTCAATAAACGTTATATTAAAATGTTTATACAATTTTTTTTCCCTGAAGTGTGTATACATTTCTTGGTTAACTCTTTTAAAGTATCTTCTCTGTCCGTGGGCTGAATTGTCTGCTTTTTAGTTTGATTGGCCGTGACCGTTGATCAGTCGATCAGCCTCAGATATAAACGATTCTGTACCCAGTCCATTTTTATGATGTTACATAATTAAAAAATCATGCATGTTAAAAGCCTCCGATCTTCCTTTTTCTCCAAACTCTGTGAGCGAATTAG
The DNA here is from genome assembly GCF_024256425.1 of Clarias gariepinus. NCBI lineage: Eukaryota > Metazoa > Chordata > Actinopteri > Siluriformes > Clariidae > Clarias > Clarias gariepinus. Next base: position 8,343,982 of record NC_071117.1, read on the forward strand.
TCCCACACCCACTCATTACACATACTTACACCAGTCACAAAACACTACGAGCTCTAATTAGTAGAAAATCATTAGAAGCCCGAATGCCTGTGCTAAAAGTATTATTAAAACTACAGCAGGGGCGGAGCTTTTTCTTACAAAGCCACAAAGTTATGGAATAGTCTTCCAATTAATGTCCGGGACTCAGACACAGTCTCAGTGTTTAAGTCCAGGCTAAAAACCTATTTATTTAGCCGAGCATTTTGGTGAATAGATTAGCCTTAAGTAAAGGAGCAGATTATGGTGAACTGGTATGTTTAGATGCTGTCTTCCCCACTCTCATTGATCACGCAGGTTTGTTGACGGTGAAGTGACTGGTCGCTTAACATCCCAAATCCCCCTCATGTCTGTGTTTCCTTCTGGCTCTCCCTTTTAGTTATGATGTCATAGTTAGTCCTGCCGGAGTCCCTGCTTGCACTCTGCACTAAATATACATTCACATTATACTGGACTGTGACCTAACTGTTATATCTCTTCTGTTCCCTTCCCTTCTTCCCTAGCTTCTGTCGAGCTATACATGTCTCTTCATATGAACTTAAACACATCTCCTGTTATACTGAAGTTCCAGCCTCCTAACACACAGAATGACTGCAGATCAATTCCTGCTCTCTGTTATCACCCAGATGAGGATGGTTTCCCTGTTGAGTCTGGTTCCTCTCAAGGTTTCTTCCTCCTGCCATCTCAGGGAGTTTTCCCCTCAGCACCGTCACCCTCGGCTTGTTCATCTGATCTGATTATTTTGATTTATACATATTTTCTCCCATTTCATACACATTTCCATAATTTCAAAGAATTATGATTCCTTTGATTCTGTAAAGCTGTTTTGCACCCACGTGCTCGCAGCGCTCACTTTAAAATTGAGTTTTGAGACTTTAAAGGCATTTAAAGTGCGATTTGAAGGCAATGTGAATGTAAATGCTGATAATTTGTTCCGGCCACCCAAAAATATTACCAATTTCTCAGTCACTCATTGTCTATACCACTTTATCCTGTATTCAGGGTCGTGAAGGTGTTGAAGCCTATCCCAGGAGGCTTAGGGCATGAGGCGGGGTACACCCCGGACAGGGTGCCAATCCATCGCAGGGCACACAGAGGCGGTAATTGACCCGGACCCTGGAGGTGCAAGGCGACAGTGCTAACCACTACACCACCGCGCCGCCCATTACGAATTTCCAACACTATAATCATATTTTTATAATACAAACAATCAAAACATTTAGACAAGTAAATGAAGACATGTAAATGAAGTAAAATATGAAATAACTAGATATTAAACCTCACTTAACCTTAATTCCTGATTCCTCTTGGTACCGGCGGCTTTAAAAAGCAAATTGAAAGCGGCTCAGCTTTCTTCTTGCTACCAACACAAAAAAATGTAAACTGGCTTTGCTTGACTTTCCACTGACGCAAACAAGTTTTGTACGGGTCCCGAACATATGCACAACTTAGCCGGCATCCGGTTCGGCTCTGTTCGATCGCTCGTATGCTGAAAATGCTTCGCATGCAGAAGCACATTTCTTGCAAAATTGAATTCTTAAGGCGAAAATTTGTGAGGCGGGGCGTTATGATGAAACTTATTTTAAAGATTTGAAATTAAATTGTAACAAAATTTGGGGGGGAAACGTAATATCGAATGGGGATCTTCATAAAATATAAAATCCCAGTATTAATGAAAGGTAATAATGTGGTGTCAGGAGGTGATGCTGATCCCCATCACTAGTGTCTCGGGTTCAGCTTTCGTGCCACTTTAAGAATAGAAAAGTCTTTCTGATTAGAAGAGAGATGCGGATCAGAGTGAACTCACGGATTAGATGAACATGTCGTTTATAGGACGGAGCTGATTAATCTGAACACGTCCATCATCCTGTCACTCAGAAATCCGCCTGTTTAATAACCGCTTCATCTGAAGAATAAAAACACAGCCGCGACATTGTAACGAGATGAAAGCCGAGACGAGATCAAAGCTTACCTCCGTCGCCATGTTGCCATGCAACCGATCCCTCTATCCGCTCTAACGGCTCACGCACGCGGGCGGCGGGTTGCGGCCAGGGAATGATGAGTGGAGAGAGAGAGAGAGGGCGTGGCTTAACAACGCACGCGCCAACATCTGGATGCGTCCCAATCCGATCAGCGCTGCCCCATCTAGGCCACTTCTACAGTATACAGCATCCCACAATCCACTGCGCCCTCTAGGAGCCTCCTTTAAATGTATTTATTTATGTCTTTTATGCCAAAAGCCACTTAAATAAATAAATAAACAAATAAACAAATATCAGAGCAGAATGGAGCTACACTGTGGACTGAACTTTTGTGAACTTTTGACTACTGGTCCCAGATACAATGTGTCCCAAAGTGTCCACGTTTAATAAAAACCACACCGCCAATTTTGCATTTCGAACCCAACCAGTTCGCTGTCGCGAGTTTAGAGAGAACCCGTACTCTACAGCACACGTCGTGTTCTCAGGTGTGTGTGTGTGTTCTTACTGAAAGTGCTTCTGTGACTGGTTGTGAATGTGGGTTGTGTCAGACAGCCGCTCTCTCCTCAGTACTGCGGACCGTACAGACCTACTCTCACCCACAGTTAGTGTGATTAACCACTGCACAACACCTGGGACACGCCCACTCATACGTATGGTTACACGTCACAGTGCTGTTACTGTCTGTTATCATCACTCGTGGAATAGCGCTGCTCGTCCAATCCAGATCGCCTTGTTATTAATGATGAATTATTAATGATGATTAGCATTTAAAATATTTTCCTAATCAGAATCGTTTTTATACTATTCCTCATTGTTACAATTTCTTTTCATTTAAATGAATATGAATTAAAAATTCTGAACAAATTCTAAAAAGAAAAAATTTCAGTAGAGGTGTAATGAAGGAAATCAGAAACAGGTGTGTTGATGTGTGGTGTGTTCATAATCAGAATGTGTGTGTGTTTATGTGTGTGTAGTGTGTGTGGTGTGGTAATGTGTGTGATGTGTGATGATCAGAATGTGAGTTGTGTGTGGTGTGTGTGTTAGATGTGTGTTGATGTGTGTGGTGTGTGTATGGCGTGTTGATCATAATGTGTGTGGTGTGTGTGTGTTGTGTATAGTGTGTTGATCAGAATGTGTGTGGTGTGTGTTTGACTTGTGTGGTGTGTGTATGGGTGTTGTTCAGAATGTGTGTGGTGTGTGTGTGTTGTATGCGATTGTTTGCGCACCCAGAGATACTTTTCTGCTCACCACGGCTGTGGAAGAGTGATGGTTCGTGTTGTATTTTTTTTTCTTCTCTTCTTCCTCTCTTACCCTTCACTTTCCTTATTGCTACAATTTTTGTTCTTGTTTTAAGTTGCATTTCAAATTCAAATCAAATTCAAATTTTTATTTGTCACATACACAGTCATACACAGTACGAAATGTAGTGAAATGCTTACACGACCGCCAATGACCTTAAAAGAGAATTAAAGCTTATAATAAGTAATAAATATGAATAAAAGAAATACGATAGAAAAATTAAATAAAAAAAATAAAAATAAAATTTAACTAGGAAAAATAGAACTAAAAATAGAAACTGAAAGTAGAAATATGCTGTACAAAATAGAAATTTCCTCAATCATGAGCATCGATCTACTTCTTTAGTCAGGGAGGTGAAATCATAGCTATGGCTTTAGCTGATGCACTTATATAAAGTTTTTATTTTTTATTAGATAAGGAACATGCTGTATTTGAACAGGGCTATTTCTGATGAAGTGTGAAGAGAAACCTGACAAGTCTGTCTCACCCTAAACCTGTCTGCCCACGCACGCTACATGGAGGTGTTAATGATGACGAGGTTACTGTAGCTCAGTGTCACAGTCTGGAAACAGCTATAAACATTATATGTGGCTTCTTTAATCTCTAGGTTGAGGATCAAAACAACAAGTTTCTGCTGTTCTTAAGAGCCAGACGGAAAATAAGATGCATGTTGAAACCCAGACGTGAAAAAAAAGAAACACCGAGTTATTTCTCTAACTGCGTTTATTGAACTTTTGAAACAGAAAGACGGATAAACCCACAGAGCCGAGCTCCAAGCTGCTCAACCTGTGACAGAGTTAGATTTAATACATCTGTAGTACAGTACAGAGATCATATGATACAGAGATAAAATATATAAACATCTTACATTCACTTGCATCTTTAAAAAAATAAACGATAAAAACAGTGATGATAAAAAGACAACAAAAGCACAGGAAGCGTTCCTTGGAAAAAAAAATTTCCAGAAATCTTAATAAAACTGATAAGAATGACGATGAAGCGGAAATTTTTAGATGCTTGTAAGTTATCGTCATCATCGTCATCATCACAGGAAATTCTGATTGGCTCGGAAGGCGTGACCACGACACAATCATGTGACAAGTACAGTAAATAAAAAATAAATAAAAATACAGAGCGGTAACAGTGTATGTGATGATGTAATATTTATCTTAGAGTAACACTGCTGTGCAATACGGATAACAATGCAGAAGAAACGGCTGCATTTAATAACAATAAGTATGCTTTCATAGATAATCTTAAACCAGCAAGAGAAAAAGAAAAAAATAAAAATAAATCAGATTTACGCCATTAAATAAATAAATAATAACGTACTTGCACATCCCGACCAAGTTGTGTGAAAACTTTGTCATGATTTAACACGTTATTTTTCCCCCTAACAGAACGCTGCTCTGTGATAGATCCAGTGGTTTTAATTATTATTATTTTAAATTATAACCTAAACATCCATTCTCACAAAAATCCGAAGCGAGACACTAGTAGATGTGGGCGGAGTTAACTGAATCGCCGTGACAACAATAACAGTAAGGTATTAACCCGAGCGCCGTTAATAAAGAATAGTGAAGAAAGTGAAATGACTTTCAGGATTAGTGTAGTGTCCGAACATGGACAGTTGAAGTTTAAAGATCAAGGACAAGAACAGATCCAGCAGCAAACCGTCAATATCAGGCGAAATATCTCAAAGTTTGTACTGACAAATCTTAGTGTAAATGTTTAAGCATTAAGGTCTACAGAAAAGCAAGGACTTGACCTTATCAATAGCAAATAGCAAAAAGTTTCCCTTAAAACTCAGAAGACGGTTAATATTATTATTTGGACCCTGGTAAAACTTCAGGCCATGTGCTAACACTCAGCATAGGTTTAGTCATAAGGGTTCAGAGAGGGATTTCCAGAAATTTGTAGGACCTGACTGAGTCCAGAACACAACTTTACATAAAGCAAGTTCCAGAAAAGAGTCTCAAAAGAAGCATCTGATCATTTCAGAACCTGATGAATTTAGGAACAAGGTCTCACAGAAGGATCTGATCATTTCAGATCCTTTCAGAGCTTAAACTTGGGATCTCAGAGATGATCATGGGTTTCTAACCCGTGCCTCAATAAGGGAGGCATCTAACCCTATAACCATAACTGATCCAGAAACAAGACATCTGAGTTGGTCACAGGTTCCGGAACCGGGTCCCTCAGTAGCACCTAATCATTTTAGATCTTGATAGGTTCTGAAATGAGACATTCAGTTTGGCCATGGGTTTTAGAATAGGGTCTCAAAGGAACGGCTCATAATTTCAGAATTCGATAGATTTGGGAACATGACATCACAGGAGATCACGGGTTCCAGAACAGGGTCTAAGTGAGGCATCTAATTATTTAGGAACCAGACAGAAACAGAAACTAAAGGTGGACACGAGTTCTAAAACTGGGCCCTTCAGTAGCACCTGATTATATTAGAACTTGAGGGGTTCTGAAATGCGACATCCAATGTGGGACAATGGGTTCTGGAACAGGGACTCAAAGAAGCATGTGATCATTTCAGAACCTGATACATTTGGGAATAAGACACTACAGGAGACTACACCTTCCAGAACTGGGTCTCAATGAGGCATCTGACCATTGAAGAACTAGACAGGACCATCACCCTAGAATTCGAGGGGTTCTGAAATGTAACATCCAATCTGGAACCATGGGTTCTGCAATAGGCACTCAAAGTAGCAGGTGGTCATATTAGAACCTGATAGATTTTAAAACGTGGAATCAGAGGAGATAAAGAGTTCCAGAACTGGGTCTTACTGAGGCATCTGACCAATTTAGAACCAGATGGGTGCAGAAACGAGACATTGGAATTGGAACATGCTCTCAAGAGTGGTTCTAAGGGTCTTAAAGGAGCGGGTGATCATTTCAGAACCACGCTGGATTCTGAAACGCGACTTCACAGTAATTCACGAGTTACAAACAGATGAATCTTCTCATTTTAGAGCCTGACTGACTGAAGTGCAGGTCAAGGTGGAGTATTTGAACTACAGAAGAGCTGATGATTCTAGAACAATGGAAACTCTCAAATCAACTGACTGAGCATTTGATTATTATTATTATGTTTGAAGTATTGACAGATTTACATCTACAGTGCAGGATGAGATGAGGTCACATGACCTGCCGTATAAAAAAAAAAAAAAAAAAAGCCTGAGACAGGAACGGCTCCACCGGCTCTGCATCACATGATGTGCATTAGCGAGCATGCTACACACTGCAGGATCTGGAGTCTGGCTGTGAGTCTCTCCAGACTGGAGAGCTGGGTTATTTCTGTCTCAGCTCTAGCAGGAACAGACACGCCTACTGAAGCTTTTTACGGGAAGCACGAGGAAGAGAGGAGACATGAGGCAGGAAGCAGCAGCAGCAGCAGGACAACGACTACGAGACGAGAACCTCACGAGGACGCCCGAGGAGCTTTCTGGTGGAACGGGTCACTACGGGACGCTACTTGGTGCTGAGAAACGTGTTGCATGTAGCGCACACGAACACCGTCTCCCTCTGAGCCTCTGGAGCTGGAGAGAGAGAGAGCGAGAGAGAGAGAGAGAGATAAATAAATAAATAAACAGACAAGAGCAGGAGAGTTTAAAATGTTAGAGGTACTGTAACAGGAAGTGATGCTGCAGTGATGTACGTGATGGCGTCTTCTGACCTGTCGCTCCCATACTGGACCTGAGCACTTTGTAGGAACAGCAGCGAGAACACAAGCTCACACCACAGTTAGAGCAGGAGCGCTGGAACACATCCAACAAGCACACCGTCATCAGAGATACATTACAGTGGTGTGTGTGTGTGTGTGTGTGTGTGTGTGTGTGTATGTGTGAGAAGGGATTGTGTTACATACTCACCCTCTTCTTTAACACCGAGAACGCTGCAGCACAGCTGGAACAGTTACCTACAAACACACAGAGAGAAAGAGAGAGAGAGAGAGAAATTAAGACTGATATGTTAAACAATGTGTGTGTGTGTGTGTGTGTGTGTATGTGTGTGTGTGTGTGTGTGTGTACGTAATCAGATTCATTAGGAGTCAAGGAGAAAAATGAAGGAAAGAACTTGACTGAAAGGGGGAGAAGTGGTAGTGATTAAGTGAGTGAATAAATGAATGTTAAGGTTAGGAGCGAACGAGTCACTGAGTGAGTGAATAAATAAATGAGTGAAAGTGTGAAAGAGTACCTGACTGAGTATGTGTCTGAGTAAGTGAGTGAGTAAGTGAACGGCTAAATGAGTGATTGGAGTAAGAGAATACACGAGAGCAGAGATGGACGATACATCCTATAAATCACATCTCAGATTGTTTTTTTTTTAGACAAAATTAGATTTTTTCGATTTCAAAACGATTATTTTTCTTAAAATGAATAAAAGTGAATAAAACACTAGAGGTTAGTTTTTAAGCCAATAATTTAAGCTAAAACATTATAAACAAACATGAACTAACAAGAACTAACAAGTTTTCTTAAAAACTTCTTCATCTTACATGCTTAATAAAATCAAACCAGTTCCTGACAGCATTTTACAAGTTTTTAGCAACAAACACATGCCTGTCCACTGCAGCAGACTTGAGACACGCCTGTGTCGCCCATTTTCATTTTTCAATATCTATATAAACTGTAAATTCAAATTAATCGATAATAACGATCAATCGCACAGCTCTACGCGAGAGAGTAATTGCATAAGTGAGTGAAGAGGTGAGCGACTGAATGTGTGAGTGACTGAAGGAATGGAGCGAAAACACGGGTGAGTGAATGACTGAATACAAACCTGTCTGAATGAATACATGACTGAATAAGTAAACGAGATTAAAGAAAAAGGTTAGCGACCGAATTAATGAATAAATGAATGAATGAGAAGGTGAGTAACTTAAATGTGCGATTTAAAATATGTGAATGACTGAATAAAGGAGTGAACAAGTGAGGAGTGAATTGTGTGAGTGAATAAGTCGGTGAGTGAATGAGTGATTAAGTGACAAAATGAATAAGTGAATGAGTAAATAAATGAATGAGTAAACCAACAAACAGTTCAATAGATGAGGTAATGACTGAGTGAATAAATAAGTGAATAAATGGATGAATGACAGAATAATTGAGTGAGTGAGTGCCTAAGTGTTTATAATCAAGTATAAGTAATTAAATGTGATGTGAGAGAGAGTGAGAAAGTGATTGTGTGAGTGAATAAGTCGGTGAGTGAATGAGTGATTAAGTGTCTAAATGAATAAGTGACTAAATTAATGAGTAAATGAGTAAGTTAAATGAGTAAATGATTGTTGTATGAAGAAGTGAATGAGTGAATGACCAAATTAATGATTAAGTAAGTTTAAAAATGAATAAACAGTTGTGTGGATGAGGCAATGACTGAGTGAATAAGTGAGTGGGGGACAGAGTGTCTGAGTGACTGAATGAATAAGTGACTAAGTGAATGAGTGAGTGAGTAACAAAACGTGAGCAAATAAGTAAATGAGTGTATAAAGGTAATGTGCGTGTGAGGAAATGAATAAATAAATGAACAACAGAGTGAATAAAGTAATGACTGAGTGAATAAGTAAGTGACCGAATGAATTAGTGAAAAAATGAAAGAGAATAAGTAGCTTAATGTGCATTAGTGCATTAAGAGAATGAATGACTGTATGAAGGAGTGAATGAGCAAGTGGCCAATTAATGAGTGAGTAACTAAACAAATAAACAAATGTATGAACAATTGAGCAGATGAGGTAATGACTAAGTGAATGAATGAGTGACCGAATGGATGAGTGAAAGTAATTGAGTTAGTGGGTTCATAATTGAATAAGTGGGTGAAGACCTACAGTAAGTGTCTGAGTGACTGAATGAATAAGTAACTAGATAAATGATGAAGTAACAAATGGTAAAATGAGTGAATAACTGTATGACAGAGTGAATGAGTGAATGACAGAGTAAGTAAATGAATGAATGAACAATCTAGTGGATAAAGTAGTGACTAAGTAGAAAAGTGACAATGGATGAGTGAGAGAGTGAGGGGTGAGTAGGTAAGTAATTGAATAAATAAGTGGGCATCTGAGTGACTGAATGAATAAGTGATGGAGAATGAGTGAGTGAGTAACTAAATGTATGAGGTGATGAAATGATTGAATGACTGTATGAAGGAGTGAATAAGTTAATGAGTGAGTGAGTAAATGAGTGAGTGAATAAATGTCTGAACGAATGATTAGGTGGATGAGATAATGAGTGAGTGAATAAGTAAGTGACTGAATGGATGAGTGAGAGAGTAATTAGTAAATTGGTAAATAACTGTATGATTGAGTGAGCGAACGACCCAACTTCTGAGCAATTAAATAAATAAATGAATAAACTAATGTGAGTAAATAAATGAAAGAATGAACGAGTGAATGAGTCAGTGACTAAATTAATGAGTGAGTGAGTAAATGGATGTCTGACTGAGTAAATGAGTTAATGAGTGATGAAGTGAACGAGTGAGTGAGTCTCTGACCTGTGGGGTTGGTGGGAACGCGCTTACGGAGTTTCTCGGTGAGTTTGGACACTCGGCTGCGTATCGGCTCGTTCCTGCTTAACAAGCCGTTATCAGACACTGAGTCGTAATCGGCTCCGCCCACTGACACGTCATCGTCATCCTACAGCCAAGAGAGAGAGAGAGAGAGAGAGAGAGAGAGAGAGAGGAAGAGAGAGAGAGAGAGAGAGAGAGAGAGAGCACAAGAGAAAAATATTACCACATTTTCTGGACTATAAGAGACTCCGGAATATAAGACACACCCGCTGTGAGACGAGAACAAAAGGACGTCCATGCCTCTGTGGTATATGATTTAGTAGCAGGACTCGAAAAGTCTCTAAATCGGCACTCCTGCACCCCCTAGTGGAGTTGGAGGAGAAGAACATTATTAAACAGTAATTTGTTAATGACATTAACAGTGTGTCTTATATTCTGGAGGACTTGTCCTCACCCCCGGACGCTCACACGCCTTCACCGACCATCGTGTCGAGTCAGGACCACACCCGCGTCCAGTCTGGACAGTGACAGAGTCGTGTTAGGAGTCTGTCAGTTAGTCTATAGAGGGGAGAAACCTGCACGCTGCAGTCATACAGGAGAGGACGCTGAGGTGATGCTGATGGACGTAAATGATTTAGAACGAGGTGTACTAATGCGTCGGACAAACACAGTGTGCAGGTTTCTGTCTCTGACTAAGAGATCAGAGGAGTGAGAGAGAGAGAGAGAGAGAGAGAGAGGGAGAAGTTAATGTGTGAGAGAAAGTTAGATCAGAATCGTACTGTAAGACCGCAGCAGCCGTTTGTTAAAAAAAAACTAATCATTTTGTCAGAACAACCCATCCAAAGTTCTGGTAATTACACCACACAGCGAGGAACCAATCAGAGAGCTGGCAGTGACGTGACATCACTGTGAGAACGAGCCAATAGGAGAAGAAAGGTCTCGGAGAGGCGTGGTTAGAACACCCAGAGCGACGGAGTGGGCCGGGCACCTTACGAATCACTCGTCTCCATAGGGCTTTAGTCAGCCCGAAGACTGGAGGCCACACCTACATCCAAAAATAGGAGGGGGGCGGTTACACAGGGATATGCCCCGCCCCCCATTACTGGGAGGAGTTTTGTGTGGTTTGAAAAGTTGTGTATAAAAGGATAAATACAGGCATGTTCCATTCAGTACACACATGCTCATATGCAGGACATTACTCACATGCAATACACACACACACACACACACACACACACACACACACAGAGTGCTTCGTGCAACTCTCCAGAACTTCCTTTCCACAGAGGAAGTGATTTCATTCAGAGCATAACAAATACTTACCACGAAAACCAGCTGGGATTCCTTTAAGGGCAAAGTAAAAAGGTGAGCTACTCCGTCTCTCTCTCTCTCACACACACACACACACACACTCTATAGTACTTTATACTATTCTACTCCTCTATTCGCACTAGCACTAAGAGCTGTACTTCCTCCTCCACTCCTCTAGAGGGAGACACTCACCTGAAGGACCAGCTGGTTCTCCTTATGCAGCACAGACAGCAGGACAAGTCAGATACAGAGGATTAGATGTGACAGAAGCAGAGAGAGACAAAGACAGAGAGACAGAGAGAGACAAAGACAGAGAGAGAGAGAGAGACAGAGAGAGAGAGAGGGAGGGGTGTGAACTTTTTACCTCGATGGCGTCTCTGAACTCATCGTCAGGCTCCGCCTCCTCGGCTTCCTCCACACTTCCTGGTGAGAGATCCTGCGCAGACACACACACACACGGTGACACACTGCACTCTTACACTACACACACACACACACACAGACAGACAGTGTGCCTGTCTTTCTATTATCTCTTTGATTTCTTTAATTAACGTTAAATGAAATCAATTTTCTATAAGTGATGGTACAAATCAAACGTACAGGCCCCGCCCCTTTCCCTAGATTTGCATACAGTGACTTGATTGGCTGTTAGATTTAGTCCCCCTTATCCTCGCTCACTCAGTATCACTGTCTCCGTCCCCCTGTCAGTCCGTCCCTCTCAGGCCTTCTCCTTCTCTGTCCCCCTCCTCCAATCTCTCTTTCTTAGCCTCTGTCTCCACCTCTCTCTTTTTCTCTCTCTCTGTCTGTCTGTCCAGCTTTCTTACTCTCTTAGTCGGTCTCACCATCTTATTTTTCCATCTCTATGTGTGTGTGTGTGTTGTGTGTGTGTCACTCTCTCCATCTCTGACCTCCAGACTGGTGGGGGTAGGGGAGCGGTCTGACAGGTGACTCTGTTCTGGGTCCATCTTTTCTGTCTCTCCTTTAGCGGGCTGCACCGGAGACGAGCGGAACAAGTCCTTCATCTGCAACACAACTACACACACACACACACACACACACACACACACAAAGCATGTTAGAATAAACCAACATGTTAAGTTAAGCTCAAATTTACACTGTTAATGTGTGTGTGTGTGTGTGTGTGTGTGCTGTCTGACCCCTGCAGAAGTCCTTGTTCCAGAAGAAGAGAGTGCTGTTGGTGAGAGACAGACTCCAGCCCACAGGAGCCGTGTACAGCAGACACAGCGTCATCAGGAGGAACCCGTAGAATCTGCACACAGAAACAGAGCTGCTGCTCCTTCTGTCCCTCACGTACATCAATCATGTGGCGGGTGTGTAGCGGTGGGTGTGTGTAAAACTCACACGGCAGAGACTGCATGACTCTCCCAGTACAAGACTTTATACACTGACTCGGCATACGCACACGCCTGCGTCAGGATCTCATCCAGCCGCTTTAATCTGCAACACACACACACACACACACCAAACTTTAGTTCTGCATCTTCACCTTTCTGCTTCACCCTGGACCTCACTATCATGGCTGCTCTCTCCTGCATTGTTTTCATCACTCATAGCCCTGACCTCACTGAGGTGGCTTTTGAAAAAAGTTTTTTTTTTGTCTTTTTTTACCCTTTTCCCTCACCAGAATCGCTGCTTCAAGGTGGTTTTAGCTCAAGTTGGCTGCTCATTCTCACCACTGCCCTCAGAAAGCTGGCTTTTTCGCTTAGGAGTCTGACGCACTGATAGCTGACCTCAAGCTGACCTCATAGATATGGCCGCTCTGACCTCTTTCACCTCACTAAGATGGTTACTCACAGGCCCTTGACCTCCATCATGGCTTCCTGGCGGCTCATGTGGACGGTCTGAAGTTCCCTGCGCTGAACTGCATGGTGTCTCTTTTTCTCTACTGCTGCGTCGGTGGCGTCGCCTTGGCAATGGTCGCCAAGGTAACCCAGCACCGCTGGCACAGAGACCACCAACAGGAGGAGAGAGAACCAGACCACTACAAAGAGAAAAACAGGACAAAGAGGAAGTTTATACAGTACATCTATCCTGTCTGTTTCGTTCTGTCAGTTAGATGGGAGGAGGCGTGGCCTTGGTGTACGCCAAACAAAAATAAGGATGTGTTTGTATGTATATGTATGTATATATGTCACTGTATGCCATGTATGTCAAACACAAGACAGGGGGTGCGGCTCCAGTGTCACTCACAAGGAAGAGGGTGTGGCCAATGTGTCCATCACTCATAAGAAAGGGGGCATGTCAGTCACAAAAAAAGGGTGTGGCTTTGAAGTATTGTATGTCAAACACAAAGAAGGGGTGGTGGCCTTGGTGCATGTCAAACTAGAAAGGAGGCGTGGCCTCGGTGTACGTCACTCATAAAGAACGAAGGGTGGCCTTGGTTTATGTCAGTAGGTGTGGCTTTCGTGTCACAATCACAAAGAGGAAGGTGGGGCCTCGATGTCTGTCAGTCAGAAGGAAGGGGCTGTGGCCTTGCTGTACGTCACTCACAATTAAGGAGGTGTGGCTTTCGTGTCTGTCAGTTAGAAGGAAGGAGGCAGAGATATCTAACTGTTGCTCTCTATTTTTGTCTCACCTTCACTTAAGGTGATAAAAAGGATGTTCAGCAGGATGCAGCAGAAAAGAGAGCACAAGGGCATTCTCCACCTACACACCCACACACATGTACAGAAAACCGTTAGAAAAAGTCATCCATGAATCTCGATCTTCTCTCTTATCTTAAAAGTCTCGTTATTTGCTCACCCGAGCACGTAACGCAGCACCTCCACCACATCAGTAACCGGTTCCAGAAAGATCGCCATCCGCTTGTAGGAGACCACCACATTGAAGAGGTCAATGGTCACCGTAGTTCGAGGTCCGTACAGGTCAGACGTGCTGTCCAGAGACGACGTGTCTTTACTGGAAAGCTGGCTGGGCTCAGGTCGCTCGCCGGAGGTGGGCGGAGTCTCCTGACTGGCAGGCTGCATCCTCACAGTCACTTGTTCAGTCAGTGAACCTGAAATACCTAAAATAACAAGATTTATATATATATATAAAAACATATATAAATGTATTTGTTTGTTTGACTTAATCTGCTCACTCATCTAAATATGAAAAGTTTTATAATACAGCTTGATTATTGTGTTGGACGTCGGTTAACTCAAATATCGCGATACTTTGTGTGCAGGTGTACATTCTGTACCCAAGTATCGTGATACTGCAGTTTCACAGACTTTCTCTGTGAACTGACACGATCATAAATAAAATAAATAATTAATAAAATTTAAAGAAAATTTCAAAAGCCTTTGATAATTGTCAAAGTAAAATACTACTAAAATAATAATAATATTAATAATAATATCTAGCTCGCGAGTCTTCTGTCAGTCAGTTCCTATTAGCTTAGCGCAGCTAGCAATCTAGCATCCTCGACATTGCTGTTATCATCACTTTATTCACCTTTCCTTGTGTTTTTACGCTTTACAACACAGCGTGTGAGAGATTAACACCTTTACCGCCATCCAAAAGTCTGCGACAATGTTTTAAATTTGAGATTAGTCCACTTAATGTCCAGAGTAAACAGCGATTTCTTCCGGATTGCCAGCCTACTTCCGCATTGCGCAGGATAACGTGTCGATTCGAGAGTTCCGGATGAGAGCTTCAATCAGCGCACACAGTCAAACGCCGAGCGCATCGATTTGACCTTGAATTCAAATTGAATAGTGCAATTGTTTTTAAATCTAATTTCATTAGTGATACCAAAGGCCCAGGTATGTAGACATTGAAAGTTGTAGTAGTCCTTTTTTATTTAGTTTTTTTATTTCTTTTACAATAATTATTAAAAAATATATATACTATATGCTATAGATGGGAAAAAAATTTTTAACGTCTGCCAAAGGTTCAGTTCCAACCCAATGTCCAACCTGTGCCGATTGTGTGCGGATTGGATGGTCCACTGTCGTGACCCCTTGATGGGAACAGTCAAGTTCAAGTTCTAGTAGGCTTTATTGTCACTTTAACCATATACAGTTAGTACACAGTGAAACGAAACAACGTTCCTCCAGGACCACGGTGCTACATGCAACATAAAATTCAAAAATTCTACATCTAAACATAAAATTACAACATAAATTAACAGAAAAACTAAACTAGCTAACTAAGAGGCCTAGTTAGCTGGCTAGCAGAGACTAGACAAATTGACCTAACATAAATTACAACATAAATTAACAGAAACTAACTAATTAAGGAAAACTATCTACAGGTTTTTTTTTATTTTTTATTTTTTTACAGACAACAGACAACATAAAGTGCATGTGCAATGTGCAAACAAAAGCAAACAACATCAAGATAGGGAAAAACAGGGCATGTCTGCCTTCTGGTACCAAGGGTCTGTCTATGTTTGGATAGTTACCTTGTCAGTCATTTTATAGACATTCCACCCCCTGCCCCCAGCCTTAAATAAGATTTAAGTCAAAGGGCACTTAGTTCTGTCTCTGTGCAATATATTAATATACTTATCGTAGTTTATTATGTATCATATTTAATGGTATTTACATTTTTTAAACATGATTTTTGTACTGTTGCTTCATTTAACACTTTACTACCTTTTGCTTTGTTGTTCACATATTCCGGTGTTTACACTGTACTTTTTTAAGACCAATTTCCTAATACACAACCCAATAAAAAAAAGTTGCATACTTGGATGGACTTCATTGACAGCCTTTGATTATACACACACACACACACACACAATGTGGTGGTGAATTCATGTGTGAAAATGTTTCCTCATGCTCTCTGAAACACTAAATCCTTTCACAACCTAAACCTGACAACATCATTGAAGAAAACCTCCATAGATGTGATAACCTGGTGATTCAGTACATTCAGGTCGTCAGCTGACTTCATTTTATTTCCACATGACGTTGCTGAGTCTAGACCTGAGGGACTGGAGCAACCCCAGATCATAACACTGTCTCCAGAGGCTTGTACAGTGGACACTATGCATGATCGTTTCATGCGCTTGCCTTCTTACCCTGACACGCCCATCACCCTGTTATAGGCTCAATCTGGACTCATCAGGTCACATGACCTTTTTCCATCACTCCAAAATTTTATCTCTATACTGTACCGTACACCTTTTAAGCTGAAGGCTTTTTTTCCTGACCAGTCTCACTAACAAGCGATCCTCTTATGGACACTCAATTGTTGAGCCCCAATCCTGTGAGTTCTCATTACATTGTGTGTGTGTGTGTATGGAAATTATCTTTCATTATACATTATATATTAAACCCATAGTGAATGTTAATGTATTTTACTGTTATTTTTTGCATTAAACAATGCATCTTTACTAAGTGTTTAAGTGATCTCTAGTAATGAATTTATTCTAAGTTGACAGATCAGCACTACCCTTCCAAGTTTTGAACAATTATTAACCCAATTCCAGTAATTTCAAATCTCCATAATTGATCTTGGTGCTCGATGCAACTCAATAATTTGATCATCTAAAGTGGTGCCACTAAAGTGGGGAGTATATTTAGCATATTCTATACCTTGTTTGTAAATTTCTCCAGTTTTTCTCTTCTCCTTCCCTATTATATTTTGACGTATATTTCTTTGTATTGCGCAACTGGTACACACCTGATCCTTATAACCAGCATGTACAGTACAGCCGACTCTGACGCTTTGTGCACACGACAAACTTGAAACTTGACCTTATCTTGAAATCAGCAAGCACAGCCAAGTAATTCTTTTGTCACATAGAAAAGTCATTGTGTGCTAAGCGCTAGTTGTGTTCTTATTAAAAAAATAACTTGGCTTCCAAGCAGTCGAATGTGCAAAAGTGACGTCAGTCCTTAAGAAACCATAAATAATGAGTCTCTTTTTCCCATTTGTACTTGTCCTTTTTTCTTTTATGTATCTTATGTTAAAGTTTAAAAGTTTTATAGATAAATAAACAAGTCTCTCGGTCTGTCTGCTGTGCTTCGATAATCTTCCTGACGCCAGAAGAGAGCGTGGGAGAGTTAGCACGTTAATTAATATCAGATCCGAGAGGACGAGGGTAGAATTAACTGATTTTATATATAAAACCTCTTACACTTATCCAATTCTTCTTCTTTTCATTATTATTATTATTGTTACTCTCTCAGGGTGTATGTCAGGGTTGTATAGAAACATGGTCATATGATGACTTCCTCAGATGATCAACACTCACCACATCACATGTTTCTTTTCTGTAGGTTTCAGTAATCAGCTGTTATCCGAATCATGAACAAAATCATTAATCATTCCAGACGTAACGCAGTCATAAGATCATGACCTACTGACTCACAGCCAGCACGGGTATCAATCATCACATCTACAGTCAAAAAACTGGATCACTACCTAGAGGTGCTTTTAGATCTTTCACTAAATACACAATGCCTGTATTTACAGTAGCTCAAGTCTATATTTCAGTACCTGATAGGTTGAAGAAGAGAATGCAGAATTGTTAGATTAAAAAGAAGAATAATTATGGCTTGTTGTGTCCGTCGCTCCTCAATGCGCTTACCAGCCAGGTCCGAACAACTGGCAAAGACAACACACACACACACACACATGCATGATGTCAAAAAAACATCTCTGTTTATTATCAGCTAAGCTTTTGGTCAGGTGCTCTGTGTCACGTACATCAAAAGAACCAGTCATTAATGTATCAGTCATAAAGAGACCCGGAGACAGACAGACGATACTTTTTAGCATTTTCCGGTTAAACAAAAGGGTTCCAGCAGACACAAGGTGTTTGAAATTATATTCATCTGGATACGGGATATAGGAAGTGTTACCATAAAAGGACTCGGGAAACACAATGTGCAGGTTCTCACTCCCTCACTCCTCATCTTTACCGGTTTATCCTGTATAAAGGGTCAAAGGGGGCCTGGAGCCTATCACCGTAGACTTAGGGCATGAGGCGGGTTACACCCTGGGCACAAACAAACACATACTACAGGTAATTCGGGAACACTTTTTAACCTAATCTGCATGTTTCTGGACTGTTGAAGGAAACCGGATTACCTGGAGGAAACCCACCAAGCATGGGGAAAAAGCACACAAACTCCGAGGCGGGGGTCGAACCCGGACCTTGGAGGTGCAAAGCGACAGTGATACTTAATCCGGGTTTAATATCAATTTAATCAGTTCTGGAGACAAGTTCTTAAGGTGAAAATTTGTATTTTTGCGGGGGAAATAAAAGCATTCTCCCATAGGAAACAATGTACATGCAGATAATCCGTTCCAGCCACCCAAAAAATATTACCAAATTTCCAAAACTATAATCATAGTCGCATGTACACAGGATAAATGTGAGTGAGAGAGCTTCTGCTTCTGACGGACAAACCCACACATTTAATGATGATGTAAACCTGTCAGCCTGCGTCTGATGTGAACGTTTTCACTGCGGGACAGGAACTATGAGTAGTTCCTGTTCAGTAATAATATTTTATGACACTACTTTTCCCACAACTTAAGTTCCAAGTGCAATATCTGATTTCAATTCATTTGTGCAGTATAAATGAAATCATTTCCACTGATGTGAAGTAATAATTTTAACTTTAGTTTAAGGACATTCCATTCACAGCTTATGAGAGGTTCCTAGTCTTTAATTATTCCATTGCATGTTGATTGTTTCTACAGGATCTATAATAAACTGATTCTGAAACTCTTTCCCTGTCAAGCGTGTCACTTGTGTTAGCTGCAGGAATGAAGATCAGTGCCAATGACGTCAATGAAAGTTGCACCTTTGAGCTGCACACGGGGAGAGAGAGCTGCGCTGTCTGTGATTTGCCAGAGCTGCAATAGAAAGGCGGGACTTAACACCCAGCCGAGCGACTTGATTGGACGGCATGCAGTTTGACGTAGGCGGAAGAGTCGTGGCACTGACACATAAGGCTGAGAAACACTAAAACACACACAGAGACTCATGCTAAGAGAGTTGAATCATTCTGAAACTCAGTAATATTACAGAGCATTTTTTAAAGATCCGGATGGAGTGAAGAGGATAAACTCACTAAACGGTCTGGTCTTTACTTTACTCTCTCTTGCATTTCTGCACGCGCTTACTTCTTTTATTATCATCTGTTTCAGCTTTTGTGTATAATGTGTTCAAATTTTCAAAATTAACATGCATTGTTATATACAATGGAAAGCATTATCTACACGACAGCAAGATTTTGTTTTTTTGGTAAAAAAGTGCAAGTCAAAATTAATATAGAGCTAAATATAGCGCACAGCGCCGCGCGCGTGCCCTACGCTGTCGTCAGTGCGACGTCACAGATCGGTGTTTATCTCTGGTTAACGACGCGTTTGTCACTCAGTGACGCATAATTAATGATTAATAACTTTCCTGTCGTCAATCCATTGCTTTTCTTATCTTTTTGTTGGTTTTTTCCCCCAGAAAAATTTCTTTTTTTTTAGCTAACGTGCACTGATGGGAGCAGAAGTCACTGCAGTACGTTAGCGTGACGTCATGACGCAGCGACGTGAAATTTAAAAAATATATCATTAAAAAAAAGATAAGAATATTTATTGTAATGTTTTTGTTATATTTTTTGATATAATTTTTATATATATATATATATTTTTTTTTTATATTATCAATAACGTCACCGCGTTGGTTCATAACGGTTTATTTACCTCACATAATTATTATTTTTTTAAATAAAAAAAATAGCAAGATTATATTTATTGTACACTTCCCACACAATATTTAGATGAAATAAAACAACCTCTCACAATGGAAAACAATTATATTATTATTATTAGGCAGTACTACAAAGCATTTTTAATTAATCTTAATTGATTTTCTCATTCCAACCTGAGGTGTACATTAAAGATGGCACTGCATTGTTTTTTTGTTTTGTTTTTTTACTCGGTCATCATCGGTTTGTGGTGAAAACATGAGTAATCATCATTCTGAATGTCTATGACTCTGTCTGTAACTTTCTAAAAGCTGGGCTGTGAGACCTGTGGCCTGATTGGTTTGGGACGCAGGCCAAGATTAGCTTGGATTTAGGTCAGGTCTGTGAACACGTGAGGTAAACGCGTTTCACTCTGACCAGAGTGTTTTTCGGATATAAGCAGATGTGACGCACGCCCTGTATGTGTAAACAGGCTGCTGTGGTGTTTACTTCCTGTTTCAGTTACAGTGGAGTAAATATGTGGGGTGTGTAAACCTTAGTGGTGTATTCGGGTCACCGAGTTTGTGATTAAAGTGTTAATGTTTTGCATGCGCTCGTTTCATTACACACAAAATCAGCAACCTGGACAGGAAAAAGTCAAGAGTTGTTGTGGCTTATAGAAATTCTGAATTCTCATTTCTTAGAGTGTTTACGGTAGCTGCAATATTCCAGGATTTATGTTCAACTTGTATAACAGTGTTCAGTGCTGAGAATCATAAGTGGGGATCAGACAATCGAAATCTGCTTATGTACTCCTTATACAACCATCCCTTACTGTGATGATGTCCATCTCACATTCTGTTAATATCAGCTGGGCTTACACTAATGCTTGCTTTTTTTTTTCCCGAAGAACCAACACCAGCTTTAAATTCCCAAACAGAGCTTGAAGATCTTTATTCAAACCCATGTTTTTCTTTTCCCCCTCTCTGCAGATGGAGGAGGTGGGTGTCAGCGCCCCTGCGGTGCTGCTCGGGGCACCCCAGCGCACGTTCTGTCAGAGCTCGACGTCGGAGCGTCGCATGCGCAAGTCTGGCTCGGCGAACATCTTCCAGGGCGTGAAGCTCCGCCAGCTTAGACGCCTCTTCCACTCGGCAGGGGAACCGGACGCCGAGCGGAAAGCCAGACAGGTGTGGAGGAGCCGGAGACGGGCCGATGGGGACGGGGAGGAGGATGAGGACGAGGGTTCCGAGGTGGAGGAGGAAGAAGACGAAGGGTTGGCGCAGGCGCTGGTCGGGCTCCGGGTGAGGGCGAGGAATAGAAACGGGATCCGGGCTGAGGCGAGCAGAGGGGCCCGAGCGTCAGAGAGTCGGCAGAGGTGAGGTACACACCAAGGACTTCACCATAATCCCATATATTATTCATTTCAGGTTTAATGATGTCAGATTCCTTAATTAACAAAAATATTTATACTTGTCTTGCCACAATCTGTGATCAATATTAATACATCGAACCATGTTGTTTGTAAAACCTGTTTTTTTTTTTCCCGTTTCCTTCTAGAACGAACGATCGGACGCCATCATCTGAGGTCACCGCCGATGGCGATGAGGTCACGGCTTGGGGAGCGTGCGTGGGACAGGCCAAGAAGTCATGTGACCTAGGAGACGAGAAAGACGTCCAGGTGACCTGGAGCCGGGACGAGAAAGATCCGGAACGCTACCTGCACCGGATACGACACTGATGGCGCAGAGACGCGAAAAAACTACATAATGACTAAATATAAATAACACTAAAGGGAACCTGAGAGCTAAACGCGCACGCACGCGCACACACACGACACTACAGAGCTTTTCGGAGTGTGTTTAACGCGACACTACTCGTCTTGTAATGCTGCTGCAACAAATAAAAAAAAAAATAATAATTTACTACAAACCTAAAAACATTAGAGGCATGTGCTGTTTATTATGCACAGTTTAACACGACATCATACACTACTTGCGTGTATAGTTTTAAGTTAAGGAAAAGATCAAAATGCTGCTAAGAATTAAAACAGAAAAATAATAAGAAAGTAGAAAGTCGTAGCACAAATGATTTAGTTCCAGCACTTACTGGGTGCGTGGACACTTAACCACCTCGATCGCTTTTTATTTCCATAGTCAGAATTTGCACAAATACCAGTTTCTAGTACCAACACCCCCCCGCAAAATATCGTACTAAGGACAGAAAACCGTGTTTCAGTTCCATAGCGTCTTGTGATCAAAAAAAAACTAACACCCTGGAAAATTACTGGCTCACGTCAAGCAGAGAAATCAATTACACAGATTTAAAATGACTGGAAAGGGGTAACACATTATTAAAACCTGGAAGGAAGGAGCTGAACTGTTAACTTTGTGGAAGAAATGTATGGGATGTATAATAATGATTTATAAAGTGTAAATCCTGAATGGAGATCATTTAAACCTCGGTAATGTTGCATGGTAAAAAAAATCAACAGTTAAAAACTAATCCGAGATGATTAATGAAATATTAGGAGTGTATGAAATTACAGTAAACAGACCTCCATGTGTATTAAACCCTTCTCACACACATGCTACACGCCGCTGTCAGCACATGCCTCAGTGTGTAACACTCCTCTGTAACACTCCCCTCACGTCACTGACGCGGGCTCGGCGTGAACGTTTTTAGTGATTTTTTTTTTTCTTTTAAACCGGAGACTTTAATGGAAATCCAGCCAACCTCGAAAGCAGCTTCTTTTTTTTTTTTTTTTTTTTAAAGCGTGAGCATGAAACCAAGTGGATGATGTCACCGGTCTCTGTGTCGTCTGAGCTGGATCTCCTGGCAGTACTTGAGTTTCACGTCATACGTAGTTCTTGTGTAGCATGTTAGCAATATATATATTATATATGTATATACACACACACACGCTCCGACGTGCGGGACGTTCCGATAAGGAATATGCATTGCAGATAAATCACTCGCTCTTCCATGTTATGTTCTAGATCGTTTATATCATTAAGAATGACGTGATAAAGGGGAATCAGTAGATGTGATGATGACATGTGGCATTTGAGAAATAATAACTAGCACGATTGTAGTTTCTGATTGTTACCTTTGATATGTATTTAAATATAGTTCGGGTAATTCTAATAGGAAATGTAGCTAGCCTTAATTTTTCTGGAGGTTTTTTAAAAAACATTTTTTTAAGGGAAATCTTAAGGAGTTCTTTACCTGGTCTGTGGTCGTGTCCTGAGACCGAGAACTCTTTAAAGGTGCTGAAATAAGCTGGCGTACGTTTCGCACTAATGTGTAATTGCAACTTTTTTTTTTTTTATGAGTATTTATGGTAGCTAACATACTCCAGGGTTTACGGTAGTTTCCACAACATTTCAATGTTTAAATGTACAGTATTTTAGACTTTATCGTTTAGACACCAGTGCATTATGGGTATTCCAGACTTTATTATCAGTCCAATGTTGTCTTACATTATTGTTTTTTGAAAAAAATATTAAAATTTTTACTAAATTAGGATTGTACCCAAATCAATTACATAAACACTAATGGGACAAAAGCGAAATTACAGTAATAAAAAACCCCAGAAATGAATCATTTACATAACACTACTGTATGTCTTGGACTTTCCTTCAGGATCAATAAAGTATCCATTTATCTATGTTTGTCGTCTGTCTATCACGATTCTTTCACATGGTGATTCACATATCGGCACACGGACTGAAACTTTTCATACGTTTGCACTGGAGCTGGTAACATGTTGCCATTTCTCTTTAATCCTGCAGCAATTATCATTTGCCAAGTTTCTTGAACATTGCAACAAATTTTTTTAATTTAATCAGGATATTTCTAAAATCGTGATAATTACAGAATCACAGTACAAATCTGATCAGGATTGAGGTATCGCGATAATATTGTCTAGTAATCCCTGGTGAGCCCTGTTTCTACTTCACCACTAGGGGGCATAATCGTCTCACATAAATGTATACACTTCGAAGAAAAGGAAAAACTAAAATGTTAGAGGGGTGCACTAACTTTTGTGAATGGGTGCATCTTAAAATAGATTCAAAACTTAAAATTTTTTTCCATTCATCATTCTATACACAATCCCACAGGTTTTTTTCCTCAGTTTTTATTAAAATAAATAATAGATTTATTAATTCCCACCCATGTCCCTTTAGGGGCTCCATAGAATACTGAAATAAATGGGATATTCCAGTCCTTTATTATTATTTTTTCTTTTTAATAAACTAACAAAAAATGACACGCACCCTGTTTTTAATTTGTCACTGTGTGTAGAATTATAAGGGAAAAAGATTAAAATCTATTTTAAGATGAGTGTGAAGCATAATATGTGGAAAACTTTCCATGTGTAGGATTAATAGCAAATTAATACGTTTTATATGGATCCATTTTAAAACCAGCGTTTTTAATCGATCATCAATGTTAATGCGATCTTACATTTATAACACTATTAAAAGTTAATAACCAAGTTACTTGATGAATGTGTTTCTCCTTTTTTTTTATACATATTTGTCTTTGTTAAACACAAGATATTGTATATTTGCTGTAACTGTAATTTTGTGTGAATTTGTACTTTAAAAACAAACAAACAAACGAAACACTTTGTTATAGCTTATATATTCTTGCTAAATTACATTACATTACAGTACATTACATACAGATTTATACACTGCATCGCCGCGGCATTTTAAGGTCAGTTTTGTTGACTCGTTGATGTTAATAATAATAATAATAATAATAAAAAAAAGGTCCTGCTTTTTAGGAATAATGGGGGCGGAGGGGGAGATTAGGAATATGGGGTGTTCCAGTGTTTGTGCACATGCTCAGTCTGGTACATACGCATGATGTAAAGTAGGCAGGGGGAAAAAAAAAGAGAAATAAAACATAGGCAAGGCAGAAAAATCCAACAAAAGTTTGCAAAGATGTAAAAAAAAAAAAAAAAAAAAACATAAGCCATGTGAGAGAGAGAAGCTCTACACAGAGAAACTTGTGGCATTTTCTTTTGTCGCTGTTGTTGTCAGTTGCACATTTTTAGGTAAAGTCTTTACAGACATGCAGTTCGTCCTCCACACAGCCAGAGGGCGACAGCACAGGCGAGAGGAGAGAGACAGAGCTGCAGGGAAATGCCCACGTCCACCATCAGTGTAGCTACAGTGTAATGGCACGTGTGTGTGTGTGTGTGTGTGTGTCAATGTGCACACAGTTTGGCAGGTCAGTGTGTACCTTTATTAACATAATGCTTCTCTTTAAAGAGCAACAAGAATCGCCGATTTTGGTTCTGGGGGGGAAAGATGGCCAAGAAGGAAGAGGTCCTCTGCTCCTGTCATCCAAGCTTTGAGTCTCTGTTCCGTACCGAGCGCAGTTCATGAGGAAGAGCAGCAGGTCTCGGGTTAGCCACGCCCACAGCCACGCCCACAGCGACACGTCATCATTACCACCACGTAAAGAACGGCCGTCTGCTCTGGAAACTCTGCGTGTAGGATTCGGTGTTGGCGCGCTGCGGCGCCCGGGCCGTCTCCACGATCACGGGGGGCATCTGTACCAGCTGCAGGGGGGATTTACTGTCCTTCAGGGCCTGGGACAGGTTCAGGATCTGAGGGGAGGAGAACCAAACGTCATCTATGATGTTTACATGCAAGAATGTTCTTACTGTAAGTCGAGACAATGGACAAGACGATTAATGCGCGAATTGTGTTAAAAATACAGTCTAGGTGAACTAGAACCTCCTTAAAACGTTCCCTGCAAAGCCACGCCCACAAAACAAAACGCAGTCTAAATGTAGTGCGGGGGGCGGAGCTTTCCGATTTATCAGGAATTGAAAGGATGGCATGATTGACAGGTGAGCACAGACAGAGATCCTAACTCCGATTGGTCTTTATTAATGAAAAGACTTGTATACGAGAGTGAGTCAAAAATTATCCGCACTCTGGCTGCACAACTTTTGGAAGAGACTAATACATTTTTTCGACCTTGCTTTTTTAAAACAAGCTCTCGTGTTCCCTCATTAAAAAAAATATTTACGTCTGAGCTGCGAGACACAAACACACCGCTGTCTTCAGTACTTCATCAGGAGGGAATCTTCGTCCTTTCAGGAGACTGGACAGGTAAAAGTCTGACTGAGTAAGATCAGGACTATAGTGAGGACGATTTAACACCTCAGAGTGTCAGTGACCGTGTGGAGCAGAAGTGTGCGAGATCACCATGTCCTCTGTGTTCAGTCCTCTGTGTTCAGTCTTCAGCTCTTCAGTAAGCGTCTCACTGTTACTCACACTGATGGTTGTTGAACCTTTTTCCTGATAATGTTCCAAAACTTCTGGCCCTTGAGATGACAATCTCAGCTTTTTCTCGGTCGCTGATTGAGGATGTTTCCTTCGTTATTAGAGTATCGCTCCACATTGTGTCTGCGGATATCCAAACACTTGTTTATGTGAGCTGATTTAGCACCATGTACACCCTCAGACCACACCCAAACAAAGACAAAAAAAGACAAAAAAAAACAACTCAGAATAAACCAGGTCGCGCTGCTCTTCCTTCATGTCTATAACAAGTGCGACATTTATTTTTACTCACAGCGCAGTTACAGATGAACTGATGTGACACGTTCACACCTGACAGGAGACTGAGGCTTCAGCGGAAAGCGCTGATAAAACCAACGGAGGTTTTAATAGAACCGGACTGCAGACCATTTTTTTTAACTTGTTTACTGACATAACACCTGTAACGATGCTGAGACAGACGGGGACATGGATAAATAAGTGGAGAGAGAGACAGAGAGACAGAGAGGGGGAGAGACTGACCTGTCCTCTCATTACTGAGATCTGTTTGTGGAATTGGCCTCTGTCAAAACCTGGATCTTTCTGCAAAACACACACACACACACACACATTAATACAAGTAAAAGCAGAATAATGCTTTTCTATGCTGGTCTAACGTCCAGCTGCACGCAGAAACACACACATGCATTTTGCGTGTGTGCGTGTGTGTTTCGAGCGGTCTCACCTTAAAGAGCTCGTACAGGTCCTCCTCGAGGTCTTTGATGAAGTTGGGGTCGGCCAGTTTGGGCAGAACCAGCTCCCTGATCTCCTGTGAGAACGCCACCTTGGCCTGAGGGAGCCACGCCCAGTAGAACGGATCTACAACACACACACACACACACACACACACACACACACAACCAGTGAGCTTTAAATAATCAGATTTAACTAAAAATGCAACCCGGGCTACAATCTAAATTCAGCCTGGGTGTGTGTGTGTGTGTGATTATTCAGAGAGACATGTTATTATTAATTAGAGATGTGTGTGTGTGTGTGTGAGAGACTAATCAGTGTATGATATGTGATTGGTTTACAGGCTCTCCAGGAGTCCGGGTGTTTAAGGGGAAACGCCAGGCCGTTATCGATGGCTGCTATTTTAATGATGGGGTCCTTCACCACCACCCAGTCACTATCCTATAGGACACACACACACACACACACACACACACACACACCATTAAAAACGTACATCAATAATAATAACAAACCAGTCATTTTAAATGTCCTTGTTAATCAGACGTGTCTTTACCCTGTTCCCTGATAGGTCCATGGGGCAGTCGTACTTTATGAGCCAGTTGTCGTTGCCTCGATCTGCAGGATCACACATTACACACACATTACACACACATTACACACACATTACACACAGCGCTTCAGTAACAGTACAGTGATAATTTATGTAGTAAAATCTTTTTTTTGGTTCTTGTTTAAAAAACCGCTCATAATGCTGCATTCATAAACTGTCTCTGTGTCTGTGTGTGTGTGTGTGTGTGTGTGTGTGTGTGTGTGGTGAAAGGAATGTGCATGAGGACTTGTGCCATACCCGTGTTCCTGATGATGTAATCCAGCACCACGAGCCTCTCGAACTGGAGCTGGAGCTGCCGGTTGTTGTTTTCGGGTAACGGCTCGGTCTCGAACCGCCGCAGCCAGAAATCTGCGTCTTTATAACCGTCTACGAAGAGCTGGAAGGAGCCGACCTGGAGTGGGAACAAAACCGCCAAACAGTGTTGAAACTTAGAGATAATTATATAGACTCCAGGCCAGCAGGAGGCGCTGTGAGCTGCAGACAACACTCAAATAAGAATGATGGTTATAAACAAACAACCAAACAAAAACAAACAAACATCATAGCTGCATTAGAGACGCAAGGTCTTACTTTCGGAGGCAGGCCGATCCTGTGAAAGCGCTGCCCCACTTTTGGCACTTTCTCCAGAGCCAGTCGCTTTCCCCGAGACTTCACCCTGTCTATGGCACTGTAGTTAAACGTCTCGCTCGCCAAGTACACCACCTGAGAGACACACACACACACAGAGGGAGCCAAATTAATACTAACGTGTGTGTGTGTGTGTGTGTGTGTGTGAGAGATCAAAGATGAGGCTGATGCCATCAACAGGAAGTGAGAAGGCTGACTGCACAGAGAAACCATGTAACCACCTTCTCTACAGGGCCGAGTTCCATTTAACTTGCGCTGGTTTCACAAGAGCACACACATACACACACGCACACACACGTGCTTCATGTTTGTGCATGTTTTTGTGATGTCTGACTCTTTGAATGAATCATGTGATCATACACACTGCCTGGCCAAAATCAGTCAAGACACTTTAAGACTTCATTAAACCTCCATAGATGTGATGACCTGGTGATTCAGTACATTCAGGTGGTCAGCTGACTTCATTTTATTGCCCCATAACGTTACTGAGTCTCGACCTGAGCGACTGATCAACCCCAGATCATAACACTGTCTCCAGAGGCTTGTACAGTGGACACTATGCATGATCGCTTCATGTGCTTCCCTTCTCACCCTGACACGCCCATCACTCTGGGATAGACTCAGTCTGGACTCATCAGGTCACATGACTTTTTATCCATCACTCCAAAGTCCAGTCTTTATGCTCCCTAGCAAACTGTCACTAACGAGTGGTTTTCTTATGGACACACAGTGTTTAGTTCCAGTCCTGAGACTTCTCATCACACTGTGTGTGTGTGTGTGTATGAAAATGCTCTTCCTTTCACTATTAAACACAGCTCTGGCTTTTACTGTTTTTTTTTATTTAAATTGAACTCTGTTCATGATGAAAGTGATTTTCCAGACAGGATCATAAAACACTAACATTGTTAATAATACTTAACACTTCTCATCTTCTGATCCATGCTTCTTTTTGTTTTTTTGTTAATACACATACACACATTTATATTTTTATCAGATTAAAAGAATCACATTTACTAAAACAGTTTCAAGCCCTTTTATGTTTTAGTGTTTGGAACTTTTTTGAATTCAAATCTTTTAACGGTCTTAACTGTCATTCAGATGAAACTTGGCCAGTTTGGATTTCACATGATAAATTCTTAAGATGAATCGGACATGGTTACGGACACTACAGACTTTACTGGTGGGAGAAAATCATTAATTTTGCATGGATTTAATTTAATTAAATCTAAGCAACAACTTTTTCAGGTCACTTGCTTCCACTAATTTTAGTATCAATACTCATAAAGAGATATGACGCTCTGCTCTGGTTTTTACTGTTAATGTTTTTCAGTCTACGCGACCTCTGTTCATGATTGGTTCTGAAATGCAGATTTTTTTTTTTGTGTGTGTTTGGCCAGGCACACTTGAGTGTGTGGGACAGACCTTGGTCCTTGGCACGATGTTGAGCTCCAGTTTCTGGTCCACTAGGCTAGCTCCGGCCTCGGACAGGTAGCCCTGGTTGAGGACGAGACAGTCTCGGCCGAAGCAGCAGGGACAGCACAGCTTCTGCAGCCACTTGGTCCACTTGGGGTTCAGCTGACCGTACGGCTCCTCGTTCTTCGGCTTGAACACGCCGATGATCTTCTGCACAACACACACACATGGGAAAACAAACACACTTTAATATTTGATCATAAAGAGACGTGTGAGACATAGACACCCGGTCCTGTACTCCTGACCTAAATCAGAGATTATAACACTCCTGGTAAACTGTACGGACTGGGCGCTTTAGTAACCATTTACTTTTTCCTACCAACTGTTTCATCTGAATTATGTTATTGCAAAAATAAGAAGAAAATTGCGACAGGGTAAAGAAACCGTTATATACAAAAAAAAAAGAGCCATGTCACTCCAGATCTCACTCGGGTCTTCCCATGATTCAGTGCGGCTAATTACAACACAGAGGGTTAGGATTACTCATAGACCACATGACACACTCCAAGAGGACACGTGTTTACCTCATGCAAGGATAAGAATAAGAGACGGAGAGAGTGAAGGACAGAAGGAGAGGGAAAGAAAAAGGGAGAGACAAAGACAAAAGAAAGGCAGCTAAAGAGAAAGAGAGAGAAGAAAAAAGAAAAAGAGAGGATGAGGGAAAGAGAGAGACAGGAGGAAAGAAAGCGAGAGAGGCAGACAGACAGAGAGAGACAGGCAGAGGTAAAGATATGAGAGAGGGAAAGAGAGAAAATAAAAGACAGACTGTGAGAAAGAGACAAATAGAAGGAAAGAGAGAGAGACAGACACAAAGATAGGCAGAGGAAAAGAAATGGACAGAAAGAAAATTAAAGACAGACCGAAAGAGACTCAGAGAAAAAGAGAGACAAATTGAGACAAAGAAAGAAATATAGAAAGAGAGACAAGCAGAGGGAAGGAAGGAGTACGACAGGCAGACAAAGAAAGACAGCAAGAAAGAGAGAGGCAGCAGGATTTAAGAGACAAACAGAAGGGAAGAGAGAGACAGAAAAGAGTGATAAACTGAGACAAAGAGAGAGACAGAGTGAGAGCAGAGAGAGAAATACAGAAAGAGAGAGAAAAAAAGACAGGAAAAACACAGACAAGGGGAAAAATAGACAGAGAAAAAGAGCGCCAGGAAGACAGTCAGAGTGAGAGACAGACAGAGAGAGAGACAGACAGGTACTAGAAGTGATCAGTAATGGACAGAGAGGGTCTAACTGGAGTAGGACATTATGGAGTGTATTACTGTAGGGTCCTGCAGCACTGATCAGATCAGAGATCCCTATCAGAGATCTGGACCAATCACACACCTCCTCTGTCTCAGGACAAACACCGACGAGTCTCTGAGCAGCTGAAACACGCCTAGCAACAGGGAGCTGAGTGGACATGACGCTTCACCAGAGAGTTCCCCAGGAATAAAACAAACGTCTACACACACACACACACACACACACACACACGTCTGTTCTGAACAGTGAAGGATCACCACTGTCTGGTATATTCTGATATAACCTGCTTTTTCCTTAATACGCGACTTAAATGTGCAAGATTCTGTGCGCCACATTACGGTCACCTGACCATCACCGTTACCGTGACAACCTGCATGACCATGTGATCACCCATGGCCACAGTCTGAGCAAATCAAATCTGATCGCACGGACACTAAACATCAGATTTAGGGAACAAATGAGATTAGTAGCAGTGAACTCTTAGGAGTGTAATCTGATTAAACACACACACACACACACACAGATACAGTGAGGCTGGTCAATACGATTACGCGACACTGATAGTGTGACCATGATGCACTCGTCTGTCAGACACGTTACTAACACGTACTGACTCCATGATTTAAGACCCACATTAACACACATCTACACACACACACACACACACGATTAACGGTGTGTTCTGTTTCAATGAAATTTGAGAATTTTTATAGGAAGTCTTGCGAAGATTTAGGGAACACACAGAAAGTATTGTCTTTCTCTGTCTCGCTCTCTCACACACACACACACACACTCACACACACTTCCTGCTAAGCTTCCATTACATTCCATCCTAGTCAACCGACACACAACCTCACACAGGAGCCGCATCAGCGCCCGCATCAGGCTGTGTTACATTACACACTACACTACACTGCCGAAGAAAAATAAATAAATAAATGAAATAAGAAAAAAGTATTCGTTAAATATATAACCAAGCCTCATTAAATAAAGTTTACACCAAACATTAAGGTATTATAAATATTATTTCTAGTCAAAACTAGCAAAATTATACAGAAATTCTGCTTCACATTTTAGTACAATTTGATTAGATATGTTTAATAATCCTACATTTGATTGTGATAATCTTATTTTAAGAAACTGTAGATAAATGTAACTGTGTGTGAGATATTTTCACTTTCTAAGAAACTATTTCTGCAGTGTTCTCGGTCCGTCCTGCAGAGTTCTAGACGGCACCAGAACCCATCGGCCAAAACATGGTGCTGGTGCTAAACAGTGTCTCACCTACTGTAGGTGAAAAAGTGAAGTTTCAAATAGGATCATATAACATCATTTTTTATAATACGGAATTCAAATACGAATACACTTTTATATTTTTATCAGATAAAAAAACAAACACATTCGGTAAAATACAGTTTCGTGCCCTTTTATGTCTGTAGTGTCCGTAACTTTTTTTCAAAACTGTCGTTCAGATGAAGCTTGGCCGATCAGCCAAGAAATAAACCTGAAAAAGTGTATTATTCTACAGTAAAATGCAAAATTATTAAGATATCGCAACATAAATTTGACATGGTTACGGACACTACAGATTTTTTGCTTAAAAAATCCTTAATTTTGTACAGAATGCTTTAATTTAAGCAACCATTTTTACAGGTCATGTGCTTCTATAAGGCTACACCAATTTAAAATGCTCATGTATATATAAATAATTACAATACTAATGAATAAATATAATTGAAATTTATTATAAATATAATAAATTATTATTGTTTGAAGTGAGATGCTAAAAATGGCCATTTTTTGGGGCTCATATAAAATCATCTCTCTGAAACGGCTGAAGTTAACAACTTGAAGTTTTTTGGAGAAGCAAGATCGGTCACACCCATGTTGCATAAACCTTACAAGGAGCATCTTCAACCACACACATTGTATATATTATCAGCACCAAATCAGCACCAGTACTGTGTTTTGGCCGTGTGCACTTTAAAGTGGAGCTGAATCAGTTCCTGAACCCTCACCATGTGACTGGCAGACCTGAACAGAAGTCTAGAGATTAGATCAATTAGACCTAAAAGTCACCAAAACAATTGAGGAGAGGTCCAGATCCTCCACCACACCAGCACTCGAGCAGAGCAGCAAAATTCTAAAGAGATCCAGAAAATGAACAGCTTTAGAACTTTCAAACACAGGCTCTAAAGAACCTCCAAACCACAAGTTCTGGAATTACATAATTAATCATTTCAGAGGATCTCTAATGTATGGATTCCACAAATGAACAAAAGAATATTCTAGACAGTTCCACAACCTCCATCATGTAAAGTTCAGTACTAAACAAAGTAATTCCAGAACTTCCATCACAATCCTTCTAGAACTATCACTAATAGTTCCAGAATATAAAACACACCGGTTTAATTATTCATCTTCCTAATTCTAGAGAAGTCTGGAACATTCCGACCTTCTAGAACGATATTACTGGAATTATAGAGTCTGAGAAAAAGATTCTGGGGAGTTCTCAAAAAATCCAGTGCACAAGCTTTAGAAATAACCAGATGACTTTCTGGACATCATCATGTGTGGTTTAATATTAAACAAGCTAATTCCCGAATTTCACAACTTTCACAACAAGCCTTCTACAACTAAAGCTGAGAACTTTGAAGATTTCTAAAGTCAAATTTCTTTAAGTTAGATCCCTAAAAGGATCGCAGGGGAGGGTGAAGGTTCTAATAAGTCTGAAAGACAGACTGAGAGAAAGAAGGAAAGAAACAGACAGAAGTAAAGACGAAGTAGAGAGAGAGAAAGATAACAGAGACAGAGAAAAGGAGAGACAGAACTAGGGGGAAAAGTTCAAAACACATAGAAATATGGAAAAATAAAACAGAAATTGAGAGACAGACAGCGTGAGAGACAGAGTGAGTGAGAGAGACAGACGGAGACAGAGAAAGAGACAGACAGACACAGACAGAGTGAGTGAGAGACAGAAAGACAGACAGGCTATTTTTAAAGAACCTTAGGTAGAAATAAACCTAAACACTTTGAATCTGGTTCTCAGGTTTGGGTTGTGAAGAATTCCAGAACTTCAATTACACAGTCGTGTACGCTGATATCTCCTTAACTTCTAATACAAAAAACAAACAAAACCAAACAGTACAACAAGAGATTTCCAAAATGATTTCCAGATCTGAATAAACGTTCCAGAGTTCCAGATCATCCCCTATGCGAATCCTAGCACCGAACAGAAGAACTGTGACGAGTTCCTCAACGTGTGTGAACCCTGGAGTGAAAAACAGAAGTGAAAACATCACACATACACAAGCACTTATCAGGACAAAAAGAAGCTCTAGTCAAAAAGAAGCTAATAGAGTTTCTCTCCCTTCATTTATTTGTTTGCTTAGGTAAGTTTAATCAGGGGTCAAAGGTTACCGAACACCACCGCTGCACATGACAACAGGGATTTACATTCCTGCATTACGCTCGAGTCTCTTATTAGGATTTACAGCTCTGTAATCTGGAGAGAGAGAGAGAGAAGGAGAACTGGGTCACATAGGACTTCCTCTCAGAGTGAAACGTGTGGCGAGAAGAAGAAGCCCAGACCACGAGCTGTTCAGAACCGAGAAACGCGTCCATGTCAGTACAGAACCGTCTGCTAACTGATCAA
Organism: Clarias gariepinus; assembly: GCF_024256425.1. Lineage (NCBI taxonomy): Eukaryota > Metazoa > Chordata > Actinopteri > Siluriformes > Clariidae > Clarias > Clarias gariepinus. The sequence goes on from NC_071117.1 coordinate 8,378,426, forward strand.
ATGAGACTTCAGGACAGGATTTATTCCAAAAACCCGTGACATTAAGCTTTAATTAAGTTAAGTTCTAATTAAAGGAACATAAAGCTACAGTCATTTTGAGTAATTTATAAACTAATGGAATAAATATCCTGAAAAAAATCCACACTGACTTAAAAAAAAAAGTCGAAGTTGGTGCTGAAAATTTTTGCCTAGATATTATTACATCATAAAATATAAGAACCAATCAGGTTAGTGTATGGAAATGAAGACCATGAGACACCAGTTTTCCCATTACATTCCATGCGTTACCAATAAGATTAATCCAATGTTTCTTTTCTTTTTTTCAAATGAATAAAAGTAAAGCATGGCAGCATGGTGGCATAGTAGCACTGTTGCCTCGCACCCGCAGGGTCTGAGTTTGGCTCCCGCCGTGCTTGGTGGGGTTCCTCCAGGTACTCCGGTTTCCTCCCACAGTCCAAAGACATGCAGATTAGGCTAATTGGCTTACCCAAATTGTCTGTAGTGTGTGAATGTGTGTGTGTGTGTGCGCCTTGTGATGGATTGACACTCCATCCAGGGTGCACTTCGCCTCATGCCCCAAGTCTCCTGAGACAGGCTCCAGTCCCGCCGCCACCCTGGATACAGGATAAAGCGGTATAGACGATGGGTGAGTGAGTAAAAGTAAAGTTTATTGTTTCTAGGAAATTCTTTAAACATTTGATAAACCCCGCCCACAAAAAGAGGACGCAGACTATTGAGAACGTTTAAAGATCTTCGATACCTTTTATGCCAAACAGTTTGCACCTGTACAGCATCCAACCCCTTATTAGACTTTGTACCAATAATCATGGCAAACAATAAATCAATCCCACAATGCACTGCATGATGCACCTGTATGTATTGCCAAAAAAACTCAAACAACATCAATACGTGCTTGGAGTTGGTACATCCGGGGACCTGTATGACATCACGTCACTGCCACGGTGATGCAGCAAGTTAAGAAAACAACGGAGCTGACCCGGAAGTGGTGTATTTGAGAGTGTATCAGGGATGATTAGGCGTTATTGTGAACTCCTCTCACCCCCTGCGAGTCTTTGACGAAGTAGCTCCCGCTGGATCCCTGGTAGATCCGCTCGGGGTAGATCCCCTCCTCGATGGCTCTTTCCGCCTTGCGGATGATCTCCCTGAACTCCGGATCCTCCGGGAACTCGTTCCTGTGCGGGTCCCGCGGAGATCCGCCCCGGTCCCGCTCCAGGAGGGGCTGCCTCTCCCGGCTGCGCCCGGGACTCCCAGCCGGGACGCGGATGACCGTGCCCGGAGCGCCGCCTAACCCGCCGCGGGGACTCGCCGGCTCGGCGGAGAAAGCACCGAAGTCTGCGGAGTCGCGCAGCGGAGACACGAGCGGACTCGTTTCATCCATGGCGGAGAAGAGAGCCGGAGGAAAAGCGCTCGCGGGTTAAACAGCTCCAACACAACAAGCTACTCAAACTAAACAAGTCTCCTGACCTGCGGCTTCCGGGTGAAGGCGGGGCCTGTGAGCGAGCGACACGCATCTCAGCCAATCAACGTGCTCAGACGAGAGATTTTTTTCCCGGAAGTGCGTCTTCATTGGTTACAAAGGACACGCCCACACTCAGACATGTGACAGAACATAACACCGCCTTCACGGACAAGCATTTTGTTTTTAAATATTTATAATTACTTTCTAGGTGATTAATGACACTATAGTCACTCAAATGCGAACATCTAATGATAACATTTTTAAAAGAAATATATTTTAATAAATGTTGGCTTTTTGTTGGACTTTTTCTGATACATGTGTCTCTGTGATTAGACAAAGCTGGAAACCCAGAGGATGTTACTCAGTCTCATGAATTTCGTGCAAAAGTTATTTTATTTCAGTAATGCAAGCCGTGATTTGTCATAATTGAGAGGATTATGGCTTACAGCTTATGAAAACCCCAAATCCACTATCTCAGAAAATTAGAATATTGTGAAAAGGTTCAATATTCTAGGTAAGTGTCCCACTCTAATCAGCTAATTAAGTCATAACACCTGCAGAGGTTTCCTGAGCCTTTAAATGGTGTCTCAGTCAGTAGAAAGCACAATCATAGGGGACTGCTGACCCGACAGTTGTGCAGAAAACCATCACTGACATCCTCCATAAGGAGGAAAAGACTCAAAAGGTACAGTAATTGCAAAAGAAGTTGGATGTTCCTGAAGTGCTGTAATAAAGCACATTAATAGAAAGTTATGTGGAAGGGAAACGTGTGGAAGAAAGAGGTACACAAGCAGCAGGGATGACCGCAGCCTGGAGAGGATTGTCAGAAAAAGGCCATTTAAAAGTGTTAGGGACTTTTACAAGGGGTGGACTAAGGCTGGAGTCAGTGCATCAAGAGCCACCACACACAGACGAATCCTGCACATGGGCTTCAAATGTCATATTCCTCTTGTCAAGCCGCTCCTGAACAACAAACAATGTCAAAAGCGTCTTACCTGGGATAAAGAAAAGAAGAACTGGTCTGTTGCTCAGTCCAGTTTTCTGAATGCGAACATCTTTTTCGCAACTTTTGCATCTCATTTGAAAACAAAGGACCCAGAGTCTGGAGAAAGAATGGACAGGCACACACTGCAAGATGTCCAGTGTGTAGTGTCCACAGTCTGTGTTGATTTGGGGAGCCATGTCATCTTCTGGTGTTGGTCCACTGTGCTTCATTAAGTCCAGGGTCAAGGCAGCTGTCTACCAGGAGATTTTAAATTGCCTGATTGGCTAGCAAACTCACCTGACCTGAACCCTATAAAGAATCTATGGGGCATATTGAAGCATCCTGGTCTTTCATAACACCTCAGCAGTGCCACAGGCTGATAGCTTCCATGCCACACCGCATTGGGGGATTTATTGCTGCAAAAGTAGCCCAAATCAAGTACTGAGTACATATGCATATTTATACTTATCAGAGGTTAGATATGTTCTATGTACAATCCTTGTTTTATTGATTGCATGTAATATTCTAATTTTCTGAGATTGTTGATTTGGGGTTATCATGAGCTGTAAGCCATAATCAATGCCTCAAATATGACAAATTACAGCTTGAACTATCTTGCTTTGCATGTAATGAGTATATTAGTTATACTTATATATTAGTTTGACCTTTTAAGTTGCATTATTGAAATAAATAAAACTTTTGCATGATATTCTAAATTTTTGAGTTTCACCTGTACAATGCAAAGCATACGAATCCACTTGACTAAATCGCTGTCCCCTTTCTTCACACTGCCATCATGTGGCCGAAAACCATAACCGTGTCTAAGAAAATGAATCTCACAGTGAAATGTAACAGTGTTGTCTCTGCACCTTTATATCGCGAGGGGAATCCCAAACGTCATTTTGTCTCAGAGCTGTTTTCCACTGTATTGGACTGTGAACTCTGTCAAAAAATTTTTATCCAAAATTGGGATTATTCACCATCAGGACAGCTTTTCTAGACAGACATTTTCTATTATCGGGCCGACTCATTTCTCCCGCACCAGCACACACACACACACACACACATACACAATAGACCAGACTTTAGACATTTTATACATTCACTTACACACTGAAAATATTGTATATAATTGTGAATATTGGTATCACGTGCACTGCAGTGTCTACTTTTTGTACAATACACGTGAGATACTTTTTTGATTTGTTCGCATCTATGAATGTTCGTAGAACAATCTGTTCGCATTTTCGGGATTTTGTAATTCGAATGTACGTCAGTCGGGACTTCCTGTATTTGTGATTGATTGATCAATCGACAAGTACTCCACACCATTTTTATATTTTTGTTTCATTTTATGCGTCATGTCATTAAAATTTGAAGAAAAATGTAACAGCCAATATGATTATGATTAAAATTAAATTATTTGTCACATTTACCTTTTACCGCACAGTAAAATGATTTCTTTACATATCCCAGTTAGAAAGCTGGGGTCAGAGTGCAGGGTCAGCCAGCATGTTTACAGCGCCCCCTGGGGCAGATATGGTTCCCTCAGCAACCCTGAGCTTTAACAGTTTAAGCCACCATAAGTGATTCTGTAATAATTTAATGCTGTTTCCCCCCAGTTTCCGAGCATCCATCCTGAATCAGATGTTTTTTCCAACTTTCGCAGGTTCCCGTCATGTCAATGTGGGGATTTCTCAGGAGGTGGAAGGAACCCGGAGGAATCCCCACATGGACATGACAAGACTCCCCTTTAAGGGCCTCGCTCGAGGGCTTAGTGGTTCTGTGATCTGAACCTGGGATCATGACCTTCTGATTAATACCTCAACCGCTGAGCAATCGACGAGGCCTACATGCAGCACACTCAGTGTTGCTGGGATACACTCCGTGTTAACCACGACTCTCACCTCTGACGCTCATGACTCAAAGTGGGTGCAAAAACAAATAAACTATTAGGCACCTTTTAATTTTATATACAATATATATGTATTAATGATTTCAATAATTTCCTTTACAGGATCAATAAAGTAGGGTATATCTATCTATCTATCTATCTATCTGTATCATATTTAATAATCATGCGGAGATTGTGTAAAATGGCCACGGGTGCACAAACTTTTGCACAGAACTGTGGAATGGGGCCAACAAGTAATTATTAACATAAATACAATATATCTTAATTAATAGAACAATGCTTTTATGTGTGTGTGTGTGTGTGTGTGTGTGTGTGTGTGTGTGTGATGCCATGGGGAGCAACGCTCTCAGCTGCTCATGGCTTGTTGTAACTACAGCTGTTACTAAGGGGAGTTAAATCCCTTTACCACTCCTCCCTACACACACACACACACACACACATACACACACACTTATATGTTCAGAGGAAGAATTAGATCCTCACTACACAGATCAGCTGTTCGCAGGTAAGAGAGGCTTTCTGTACTCAAATTATTATTATTATTATTATTGTTGTTGTTGTTGTTGTTGTTGTTTTAAGAATCTGGGAAAGTTTATATTTATAACAGCGTGAAGTCACACACTGTACAGCATACCTGCAGTGGATATTTTAGAGTTATCACAGCATTCAGCAGTCAAGTGTGTGTGTGTGTGTGTGTGTGTGTGTGTGTAAGGATTGTAGGATTTGGGTGCGAGATGTTTGCGATGTCAGGTGATGAGCAGGACACAGGATGGAGCGTCTCTGAGCTGTGTAGCTCCATGAAGGGTCTCCAGTGTGAGGACAGGTGACCACAGCTCTGACTGTATTTCTATTATTATTATATATTCTACAGTATTTATAACTTACTTACCAACTCATCAGGTTGCAGGGTTAGAGAGTGTGTTCAGTGTAGAAAGAGTGTACGTACGGTTCCTGAGTCAGAAATGATCCGCACTCCAGTTATATCAAAACTTCTGTTGGACTTATGAGCGCTTTCCGTTCAAGCGTCACGTCTCGCCAGTCGGTGCCGTCAGGTGGGAACGTGTCACATCAGTTCATCTGTTTCCTGGGATTCTCATCTCGAGAGCCAGAAGTATTGGAACAGCCGGAGACTTAACACAGAGGACTGATATCCGAGGGGGTCGTGATCTCACACACTTCTGCTCACTATAGTCCTGATCTCACGCCATTAGACTTTCACCTGTTCGCTCCCTAAAAGCAGGACGAAGATTCCATCTGATGAAGAACCGAAGACAGCGGCGTGTTCGTGTCTCGCAGCTCAGACGTAAACATTTTTATTAATGAGTGGATACGAAAGCTTGGTGACAGACGGACAGAGTGTACCGAAAAGCAGGAAGATCCAGGCGAAAAATGATGCATTTGTCCAAAATTCTACCACCCGAGTGCGGATCATTTTTTGAACATCATCGTATTATTGAAGTAGCTTGCAGGTTTACGGTTTCTTTCTGTGTTAAAAAAAAAATCTGGACCCTCAGGAGACGCCTCGCCCTGACGCCGGAGCTGAACAGCCCAGACAGGGGGCGACCCTCAGGAGAACACACACCAACAGGTCTGAACAAGAGCTCATTAAACTCTCTCTCTCTCACACACACACACACACACACACTGCAGGCGCTTTGCAGGTCATGCTGGTTGTTTCTTCTGTGCTGCACGGTTCATGTTCACTTTCCTGCAGTGGGATTTAGTCCTTACTTCATCTCTATCTTAAGAGTGTGATGCGGCGGCGCTTTAGTGCCAGCTTTATCACCTTTACCTCTTTAACTTCTTACACACAACAACCAACACACACTTAAACTAAACTTCACTTTAATTTGATTTTTCTGAGTGAAATGTCTTGTGTGTGTTTGTAGGGAGCAGGAGGAGAAGGTACAGGTGAGCAGGTCTACACGTCATCTTCACATAGTGTGTGTGTGTGTGTGTGTGTGAAACAACTGATACACTGATCTGTGCTGGTCTCTTTTACAGAAGAGTGACGTCACCCGAACACACCTCGAGCACGGTATGTTAATCTGATGGTTTATTTCAAATCTGATTTCTACACTGAAAGATATGATAGATTGGAGCTGCAGCGCCCTCTGGTGGAAAGTGGAACTAATAAATACTCTACTCACTCACTCACTGTCTATATCCTGTATACAGGGTCGCGCGCACACACACACACACACACTCTGATACACACTATGAGCATAAATTTTGGAACACCAATTAACCTAATCTGCACGTCTTTGGACTGTGGGAGGAAACCAGAGTACCCAGGGGGAACCCATCAAGCACGAGGAGAACACGCAAACTTCCTGCACACAGACAGACCCCGAGATGGGATCCGGACCCAGACCGTACCTTACCTTGTGCCCCAAGTCCCCTGGGATGTCCTCCATCCTCACATGACCCTGTTCATGAATGAATGAACTAATAATCAGGGTTTCATAAAACATAATGAAGTTCGCTTACGACTTGGGTGTTTCTGATCATAAGGCCATCTCAATGCAGTTACAATTTAAATCTTGCACAAAACCCAAACGACAAATCTGCTTCAGAAACTGGAAAAGTATCAATCTAGAAGCTATGAAAACTGATTTACAGCATTTTTTAAATGCAGATGTTTCATCACTAAAAGATGCAGTGGACACTTATAACACAACCTTGCGCAGGATTCTGGATCTTCATGCCCCTGTCAAAACCAGAAATGTGACGTTTTCTCGATCAGCCCCCTGGTTCACCAGTGAGCTACGGAAAATGAAAGCAGCTGGACGTGCGTTGGAGCGTCAATATAAGGCTTCAGGTCTCACTGTTAATAAATTAGCTTACCGTGAGCATCAGAAGGCTTACTCGAAATCTCTTAGAGAAGCACGGTCTCAGTTTTATTCTAATGCCATCAAAAGCAGTCCTGGAAATTCAAAGCAGTTGTTTTCTACCATCAATTACCTTCTCAAACCATAAACCCCACTACATATAGAAGCTACTGAAGAACACTGTAATAATTTTATGACCTTTTTTAAAACTAAAATTGACTCTATGCATGCTGTCACTCCTGGCCCTTTTGTTTCACCTGCATTGACAAGTCACAGTTTGAGTTCTGCAGGTCTCTAAACTACTTTCCAGACATTTCCCAGCAAGAGGTTGAAGACATTATCAGGAGGATGAAACCCTCCACCTGTCCTGCGCTCTTGACCCCTTTCCCACAGCCCTGGTGAAATCAAACATTTCTGCCATAAGCCCATTGATTACCATGGTAATCAATCTTTCCCTCCAGGATGGCTACATTCCACATGCTCTAAAAACTTCAATAATTAAACCTATCCTCAAAAAACCCACTCTGGATCCAGATGTTTTGGCAAATTACAGGCCTATTTCTAATATTCCATTTCTCTCCAAAGTGCTGGAAAAGGTTGTTGCTGCTCATCTTCAGGACCATCTTAAAAACAATAATCTGTTTGAAAAATTTAAGTCTGGTTTCGGCTCCGCTCACAGCACAGAAACAGCGCTGGTCGGAGTTATTAATGATCTGCTGATGGCTGCTGATGCCGGCTCACCTTCTCTCCTTGTTCTTCTTGATTTGTCTGCAGCATTTGACACTGTCGACCATGGCATACATAGGTCTTGCTGATACTGCTCTTTCCTGGTTCAAATCATACCTTACAGACAGAACAGAATATGTTTCCATCGGAAGTGCAAAATCTTGGGAACACAAGGTGTCTTGTGGAGTGCCTCAGGGTTCTTTACTCGGACCCCTTCTTTTTATTCCGTACATGCTTCCCCTTGGTGGTGTTATAAATCGTTATGGGCTATCATTTCATTGCTACGCTGACGATACACAACTTTATATAAAAACAGATAAGCATAACTCTATGTTATCAACACCATCCCACAAATTGTTATTGACTGACTGTCTCGAAGAGATAAAGTCACGGATGCAGGAAAACTTTCTTAAACAGCTCTAAAACTGAAGCAATTTTGATTGGCTCCCCCCATCAGATCCGGTCATCCTACATAACAAATATAACTATCTCTCGACATGACATCCCCCTCTCTTCATTGGTCACCAACCTTGGAATGCGGTTCGATCCTCAATTAACTTTTGATAATCATATTAAATATCTCTGCAAGACCTCCTTTTACCATCTCAGGAATATTGCCAGACTCCGTTCCACTCTGACCCAGCCTGATGCAGGGAAGCTAATTCATGCTTTTGTCTCCACTAGATTGGACTATTGTAATGCACTATTTGTTGGGATCCCTAACAGGAATCTTTAGAGACTGCAATAAATTCAGAACTGCACTGCTAGGATCTTAATGAAGGTACGGAAATACGATCATATCACCCCCGTCCTTTACACACTCCACTGGCTCCCCATTCCAGCGAGGACTGAATACAAGGTCTGCCTCCTTACTTATCAGTGCATTTATGGAAAATACTTGATACTTCCTACATACTTGAAGGAGCTGCTCATTCCACAAACCTCAACACGATCTCTCCGCTCTACGAACTGCCTTCTCCCACCCAGGACTAAGCTCTGTACCATGGGGGATCGGGCCTTTTGTTCTGCTGCCCCTCGCCTATGGAATGCCCTCCCCGACCATCTGAGGGCACCTCAGGCTACTGAAAACTTTAAAAAAGAACTTAAAACATTCCTTTTTAGCAGAACATATTGTTGACCTCAGTAGCTGCTCTTCATCTTTTATAATTGTGTTTTTATGATATATGTTTTATGTTAGGTTCGTAGTTTTTTCCATTAGCTTTACTGTTTTGATTTATTTATTTATTTTTATTTTATTTTAGTTTGTTAGCTTTTATCCTCTTGTTATATTATTTTATATTTTTATACTTTTATGAAAATGCTTACTTTGTGGCACTTTGAGATTGTCTTAAATGTGAAGTGCGATACAAATAAAATATATTATTATTATTATTATTATTATAAGTTCAGCTCATTTGAGAGCGAGAGAGAGCGAAAGCGAGAGAGAGAGAGGCTGACATGATGCTTACTTTAAAAATTTTTTAAAAAAGTTTTAAACAATACAATTTCTAATTCAGTAGAAATAAATAAATTCAATCAGATACTATTGCGTTAAAACAAACATCTCAGAACAACAGGAAATCAAACACACTGTTGAAAAAGAAAACCTACAGCATAAAGAATAAAACTGGCTTTATTTATGCATGTCATGCTTTTATTGATTATAATAAATTGTATGGACTTAATAGATAGACAGATAGATAGATAGATAGATAGATAGATAGATAGATAGATAGAGAATGATTGCACAGTCAGACACAGTGTTAACATCTTGCATGTGTGTTTCTGTGCAGTGTGGATCACGGCACCGCATCCTGACAGGAGGAAGTGAGGATGATGAAGGTGCTGAAGATGATAAGGAGAACACCAGAGTGCGAGTCAGTATCATGCTGTAACTGGGTTAATAACGTGATCATATCAAGACATACAGTATAGAGCATTATACAGTAATTATAGCTAAAATGCTGTAAGGTGGGCGGGGCCTAATGTGTCAATAAATAAAAATCTGCCTGTAATAGTTTAAAACTTTAAAAAAAAACATCTACGACATGGAAAATGTGGAAACCTGGCAAATGTGTGTGTGTGTGTGTGTGGGGGGGGGTGTTCGGGGGATAATTCACAATACAATTATATGTACAGTACATTGGAGTGAAATAGATTTTTTATTTATTTATTATTATTATTATTATCATTATTATTGTATTAAATCACATCCTGAACTGTTTTCTTCCCCCTATACAGCGGCGTAATGTAACGTGTAATGTATTCTGTGTGTTCTGTGGTACAGAAGCGACTGAGAGTGCGACTCTTCAGCTCATCCAGTCCTGATGATCAGCTACACGCTGTGAGGGGAAGTAAGAGACAATCCAACTCTTCACCAGCAGAGGGCGAAGCAGAGACACCTGATTCAGAGGTACACCTGTCCCAGTGTTCTGTTCACACACGACTACAAACAGGCAGTTTGCAGGGTGTATTCGCTGGTTAACACCGTTAAACCTGAGATACATCTCTCTCTCTCTCTCTCTCTCTCACACACACACACACACTGCAGTTGCTGATGCTGTTCCAGAGACTGAGATCCAGAAGAACTCCAGCACACACACTCGTCCCTGACAGCACCATCGCCGATCACTGCCTCATCGGAGACTTCACCAAAGTACAATACCACACACACACACACACACACACACACTACTGAGACCTGTGACATGTGAAGTAATAGCTCGTGTGTTTTAATATGAAGCTGTAGGGTTTAATGTGTGTTTAGCGAGTTGAACATCTGAGCTGTTTTTCTTCTTTTTCTTCCACAGCATCATGTGCTTCCTGTGGAGCAGGTGACCCATCAGGATCTTCACTGTGTTTCAGCGCAGACTGTGAGTATTCCAGGCTTCATAACAACAAATGCTCAGGTGTTGTGCTTTTAAAGTGTGTATTTAAAATGTTTTTATCACAAGCTGTATGACGTTTTAATTTTTTTATTAATGCATCTGATGAAAAAAGTCCTAGAATAGTATTTGGAATTATATTTCTCTTTTATTTTAACTATGTTTTTTAAACATGAGCAGGTAAATTTTTATTATTTTAGGATGGAAAAACAAATAACAGAATTATACAATAACAGGTTGTAAAAACAAAGCCACGCCTTCTATACTTTGACTAACTGCACCTTCACGGAAACTGACACACACACATAGGCCACGCCTCCGTCACTGAGACTGACACACACATAGGCCACGCCTCCGTCACTGAGACTGACACACACATAGGCCACGCCTCCGTCACTGAGACTGACACACACATAGGCCACGCCTCCGTCACTGAGACTGACACACACACATAGGCCACGCCTCCTTCACTGAGACTGACACACACATAGGCCACGCCTCCCTCACTGAGACTGACACACACACATAGGCCACGCCTCCTTTAATGAAACACAAATAGGCCACACCTCCTTCACTGAGACTGACACACACATAGGCCACGCCTCCTTCACTAAGACTGACACACACACTCAGGCCACGCCTCCTTCAATGAGACACAAATAGGCCGCACCTCTTTCACTGAGACTAACACACACACATAGGCCACGCCTCCTTCAATGAGACACAAATAGGCCACGCCTCCTTCACTGAGACTGACACACACACACATAGGCCACGCCTCCTTTAATGAAACACAAATAGGCCACACCTCCTTCACTGAGACTGACACACACACACATAGGCCACGCCTCCTTTAATGAAACACAAATAGGCCACACCTCCTTCACTGAGACTGACACACACATAGGCCACGCCTCCTTCACTAAGACTGACACACATACACTCAGGCCACGCCTCCTTCAATAAGACACAAATAGGCCACACCTCTTTCACTGAGACTAACACACACACATAGGCCATGCCTCCTTCAATGAGACACAAATAGGCCACACCTCCTTCACTGAGACTGATACACACACACACACTCACCACAAACACACACATAGGCCACACCTCCTTCAATGAGACACAAATAGGCCAAACCTTCTTTACTGAGACTGGCACATACAGGCCACGCCTCCTTCACTAAGACTGACACACACACAGGCCACACCTCCTTCACCGATCCTAACACACACTTGCTTCCTGTATTAATGTGTCCTTCCTGTGTTGTCCTGCAGGTGGCGTCTCTGATCAGAGGTCAGTTCAGCGCTGTAGTGGAAGACTTCCTGGTGGTCGACTGTCGTTATCCGTACGAGTACCGAGGAGGCCACATCAGGGTCCGGCGTGTTTTTCACTCTGAGTGTTTCTACATTCTGTAAAGCGGATGGTCACTGACCCGGGATCTGCCTTTCCCCTCAGGGAGCCGTGAACCTGTACACCGAGACCCAGATCCTCCAGGCCTTCCTCCAGGGCTCGTCCACCCCGCAGACATCTCCAGTTCCCCGTGGTGCCCCAGGAGGGGCGTCTGCGCTGGGTGCACGGGGCGCCGGGGGGGCGACACCCGAGTCAGGACTCAGTGAGGGAGCGTCATCGCCCAGAAAACTCATAGTGTTTCACTGCGAATTTTCATCAGAAAGAGGACCACGACTGTGAGAGAAAACACACACACACACACACACACACACCAATGATAAGGCAGTGTCTCAAAAACCGTACTGCACCTCAGTGAGCACCAACTGACCAAACACATGGACGTCTATTTTGGGGCTTATCGGACATTTTTCATTTTTAATCCCAATAATTTTTATTTATTTAATAATTTTATTCTAAAATAGTAAATTTAATATTTTTTAATATTCAGGAAAGACATGTTTAATGTTTAATATCAGATACTGTATGTCAGATCTAACTGAGATCTTCTGTGTGTGTGTGTGTGTGTGTGTGTGTGTTGTAGCTGTCAGTATCTGAGGGAACTGGACCGTGCACTGAACGCTCAGACGTACCCTTACCTCCTCTACCCTGAGCTCTACCTACTGCAGGGGGGGTACAAGCACTTTTACTTCTGCTGTCCGGTAACACACACACACACACACTACATCATTACACGTCCCAAAAAGTCAAGGGTGAGTCAAAAATTATCCGCATGCCAAATCCATAATTTTTCAACATAATATCCCTGTGATTCAGCACACTCTGCCCATCAGTCACCAAACGTTCATATTCCATCATTAAAAATGTTTAAAAGCAAAGTTTTACCATAACACAAGTGCGGATCATATTTGATTCACCCTCGTAATTATTTTTTTCCTCTGATTCAACCTCCCTCTCTTCATGTCTCAGAACTGACTCCTGTGTGTGTGTGTGCCTCTCTCTCTCTCTCTCTCTCTCTCAGGAGCTGTGTGAGCCGTGTGGTTACATCCCCATGCATCACAAGGACTTCAGAGATCAGCTACATCGTTTCAGCAGGAAGAGGCGCCAGAGTCGTCGCAGACGTCTAGTCAGAACTCAGCAGAGGATGTCACGCTCTTAACACTGCTTCACAAAGAACCGGAGACAGAGCCCCAGAGCTGGAAGAATGATGGAAATGACTGACAGTTAGGGCGGGACAATATGATGATGATGAAATACAGTATAAATATCATGATCTATACAGTAAAACACTAGTCTTAGATATTACAGTTATAGTTTGTGTGTTTATGATGGACAAATTACACTCACACTCACAAAGCGAACAATTAGATGACTGGATGTTAGTTTTTTGTGTTACGGAATGCAGTATGTTTTTCACCAGCTCAAAGGAAAGTATTATGGAAATAATATTTATAAACAGATTTTTTTTGGTCTTTTTTTAAATTTTCTTCTTATTATTAATATTATCCTCACCATGGATCTTCCCTTATGGATTTAATCAGTCCTACATTCATTTTATTAAAGCTCTTTGAATTTTGGATTGGAATGATCTTTTGCAATATACTGTACACACTATAGGTGGTGTAGTGGTGATCACTGTGGCCTTGCACCTTCACCGTCAGGGTTCTTTTGTTTCCAAATTGCCCATAGTGTGTGAACGAGTGTGTGTGTTGTATGTGTGTGCCCTACTAGAACCTGGATTAACACCCCATCCAGGGTGTACCCTGCCTTGCCTGCTGCTTTAGTGTTTTTAGATCTTTTTTGCCAGATCCCATCAGTCCTGTGTCATGCCAACAGTAAAGCATCCTGAGACCATTCATGTGTGCTGTCGCTTCTCAGCCAGGGGAGTGGGGCTTACTCCCAATTTTGACTAAGAACACGGCCATGGATAAAGAATGGTACAAAAACATCCTCCGAGAGCAACTTCTCCCAACCATCCAAGAACAGTTTGGTGACGAACGGAATGCCTTTTCCAGCATGATGGAACCATAAGGCAAAAGTGGGAAGACTTAGTGGCTCGGGGAACAAAACCTGGACATTTTGGGTCCATGGCCAGCAAACTCCCCAGACCTTAATCCAATTGAGAACTTGTGGTCGATCCTCAAGTGGCGGGTGGACAAACAAAAACCAACAAATTCTGACAAACTCCAAGCATTGATTATGCCAGAATGGGCTGCGCTATCAGTCAGGATGTGGATTGACAGCATGACAGGGTGAACTGCAGAGAACTTGAAAAAGAGGGTCAACGTTGCAAATATTAACTTTTTGTATAAACTTCATGTGATTGACAATAAAAGCCTTTGATGCTTATTAAACGCTTGATCACACTTCAGTATACCAGAGTAACATCTGATTTATTGATCTAAAAACACTGACTTTGTAAAAATTCATATTTTCAAAACTTATATGAGCTGTATGTAGTGTTTACAGCGCCCTCTGCTGTGTGACAGGCGAACTGCTGCTGCAACAAACTCACCAACACCTCGTATAAGGCTCCTAAATGACACTTTACTGTAAAAGGAGAGTTAGGTTATTTAATATCAATGATCCTATGCATTTAAAATATGTAATTGAATATAAATTTCCCTTTTAATGGCTGTAAATCAACTTCGAGAAATACGGAACTTGGTTTAACAGACATTTGGGGCCGACATCTGGTCACGTGGGATGAGGAGTTGCTATGGTAACTACTGGCCAATCAGAGCGCACGGGCCTCATTCTGATTGGCGGAAGAAAAGAGAAGAATCAGGAAGCGTTTCTCAGCGTCTTCACTTCCCCGCTGTGTCCGAGCTCAGAGATCTTCTTGTAAAGCTCCACATAGCGGAACTGTGCACCATGACCGCCTACAAGCTGGTTCTGATCCGGCACGGAGAGAGCTGCTGGAACCAGGAGAACCGCTTCTGCGGCTGGTTCGACGCCGACCTGAGTGACACTGGCATCCAGGAGGCGCGGAGAGGCGGCCAGGCGCTGAGAGGTGAGCAGCGGCAGCGGCAGCAAACCCTGGGTCAAAACCTGTTTCCCTCAAGCGAATGTGTTCCCTCTTGCGTAGGGATGTAGCTCGGTTTGGGCCGTACGTAGTGCGTCAGGGGCGTGTCCCAGCGTACGTTATTTACGCACGGAGCCAGATCGTTGCTAGGATACTGCGGCTTTTTTTTTGCGCGTGCATGCGCTCTGTAATAAATCAAAAACTATCAATAAATAAACACCGAGAATTTATAATTTTTCTTTATTACGTATAAAAGACACGCCCCTCATTATCATATTCTCTAATAAATACAGAAATTTTTCAGTAAAAACAAACAAAAACAAAGAAAACAACATGGATAACCATATTAAGAGCAACATAATGACACAAATATGTATAAATAAACAGAATTTATTATAAGAATATGATTTATACATTTATATTTATATGACTTAAAATTATGTAATATTTTTTTAAATAAAAAAAACAGAAACAAATTGAAAATATATACATAGTTTAATAAGTGGATGCATAAATGTACATAACAGAATAAAATTAGTCTAAATATTTACAATAAATTATATACAGTATCTGTTTTTATATTTTTATTAACTTAAAAAAACTATAATTTAAAGACACAAATATATTTACATTTAGTCATTTGGCAGACGCTCTTATCCAGAGCGACTTACATTTTTATCTCATTACACATCTGAGCAGTTGAGGGTTAAGGGCCTTGCTCAAGGGCCCAACAGTGGCAACTTGGTGGTTGTGGGGTTTGAACCTGGGATCTTCCGAACCGTAGTCCAATGCCCTAACCACTGAGCTACCCCTGACCCCAAATATATGTACTTATACTATGTATAAACTTAGAAATGTATATTTAAATGTAATAAATAAATAAACAAATGAATGCACGCATACAAAAAATAAATAAGTACCTAAAATCATAGTAAAAAATAGAGTAAAAATTAAGCCAAAAAAGTACATAACATATTTAATATCTAAAATTCTTTTACAAAATAATAGTATACATTTTTTATACAGTTCATTGACTTATAATTAGTCAATATATTTTATTTTGAAAGATTTGCATTTTGTTAAGAAATAGGATTATAGTTTTGTGATTTGGTAATAGAGATAGGGCGGAAAAAAAATCAGTTCGGTTATAAATCATGATTTATGTAGCGCTGCATGGACTCTAAAATGAATTTTTTATTTGGATATGTTTGCGTTGGAGGTGAAAAAAAAGGTTGCAGTTCCTCTGTAATCCTACATGTGGTGCTTTTCACTTTTTTTAGCTTTTCACACATGGGCAGGCGGCATGGTGCTCTGCGTGATGGGGAGAATTATTTCATTTGTTTGGAGTTATAAAAAAAAATCTGGGAAAAAAAATGAATATTCAATTTTTCGCGATACAAATTAAATCAGCATAGGTATCATCACAATGTTGTATCCTTTGCTCTGTGGTGTGGTTCCTGTGTCTTTGCCCCATAGTTTGTAGTACAGAGCTAAAGAAACCCAGAACAGACTTGATGGCTAAATATCTCTTTGCCTGAATTCATGTTCTTTTTTCTTCCCTGTTGCACCCCTACAGAAGCAGGTTATGAGTTCGATGTGTGCTACACGTCTGTGCTGAAGCGGGCCATCAGGACCCTGTGGCTGGTGCTGGACGGCATCGATCAGATGTGGCTTCCCGTGCATCGCACCTGGCGTCTAAACGAGCGGCATTACGGCGGCCTGACGGGGTTAAACAAGGCCGAGACGGCGGCCAAGCACGGGGAGGAGCAGGTGAAGATCTGGAGGCGCTCGTACGACATCCCACCGCCTCCCATGGAGCCTGAGCACGACTTCTACTCCAGCATCAGCAAGGTGATACCCAATAACACTCATTGTACAACATCCTAAAAACCCTACCCTAAATGAGAGTGTATTAACTCACATTAAGCCACGCCCCTTCCTGTCTAGCCATTTTTTTTCAGTTCAGAAACACCACTTTTTATACATAATTTTTTGATTAAACAATCTTTTTATGTTTTTTTTTTCTCATGGCTTTTTTCATGAAACTTTTGTCACCTGTCAATCAAGAATGTTATTGCATTGATCATATATTTAACACAAGGTAGTAAACATCAGTACTTCCAGTATATCGTCATCATGACCTCATCAAGTCACAGCCTTATACTTTAATAACGCTTTCCCTGAAACCCGTCCCGAGTCTGGGATTTTACAGCACTGTCCATCGCTTTCCCGCAGGACCGTCGCTATGCCGACCTGACGGCAGACCAGCTGCCATCGTGCGAGAGCCTGAAGGACACGATCGCTCGCGCTCTGCCCTACTGGAACGACGAGATCGTCCCACAGATCAAAGAGGGCAAGAGGGTGCTCATCGCCGCCCACGGCAACAGTCTCCGGGGCATCGTCAAGCACCTGGAGGGTGAGGAGTTCTCCCAAATCTCAGCCTGCGAGTCTAGAATCAGCCTAAACTCAGTCCTCTAGAGCAGGATGTACACCGCTAAGGTGAAGTGGAGAGGAGGAACGGAGCTTAGGAAGAAAAATTATATTTTAATTTGTTTTAAGTTGTTTGGATAGTTTGCCATTCCGTTAGATGGGGAGTTAAGACGGTTAGATCTGATTAGATAGTAATTTATCATATGATATGGGGAGTTTAACTGGTCGGATGTGGAGTTTAATGAATGGATTAATGAAGTAGTTAGATTGAAAGTAGTAGTTATCTGGGTAGACATGGTTAGATGGATGTGTAGTTGGACAGTTACAGTAGAAGTGCAGTTAGTTAGATGTTAGTTAGATAGAGAAAGTTAAACAGTGAGTAGTTAGATAGTCAGCTGGTAAATAGTTATGTGGGTAGTTTAGTTCTGCGCAGTTAATCACATCAAAATGTAAATTTATTACGGGTGATATATTATTTATATTATTATTTTTAAAAAAAATCCTTGTTTATTTTTTTAAATACATTTGGGGTGATTAATAAATATTGGCACACGTCCTCTAAGTTAGATCATTTAGACATTATTTGGTTGTGGCCAGGATAAGATAGTACATGTAATATTTAAATAGCACAGTTTAAATCATGATATACAGTATATTAAAATAATTGCAATGTGATTACTTTTTTAATCAAGGGGTAGTTGGATAATTATGAAAATCGGTAGTTTGATGGGTAGTTATCTAAACCTAGTTAGCTATCTAGTAGTTAGAATAGAGAGTTGGTTAGTTAGATTTATATCTCATTTCATAATTAATATTTGCTCTGGAGTTGTTCTGGCTCAATGGTTCTTCCTGTAATTCTTCAGTGTTTCTCCAGAGTTAGAGTTTCACACACTGCTCTGTTTTACACAACGCCCCCTACTGTTCACTCTGGCATTTACACCATTTTTATCATGTTGATCCATGATCACATGACTAAGGTCTATGACATCTGACTCATCTGTATTATTATTGTGTGTGTGTTCAGGTATGTCAGAGGAGGCCATCATGGAGCTGAACCTGCCCACAGGAATCCCCATCCTGTATGAGCTGGACAAAAACCTGAAACCTGTTAAGCCCATGCAGTTCCTGGGGGACGAGGAGACGGTGCGCAAGGCCATGGAGGCTGTGGCTGCTCAGGGCAAAGCCAAGAAATAGAGAGAGAGAGAGAGAGAGGAAGACGTGTGGGAGGAGACGGCGGGAGACGGAGGTTTATCAAACATGTGTTTAGTCTTACGGTCCCTAAAGAACATTATCAGGGGTTCACACAAAGCTGAACTTATTGGACATCATTCGGTCGGAATTTGGAGCAAATTTGAGAAAATATTCCTCAGCAGTATTAAGCGGTTGAACCCCAGAGTGACCTGAGACATCCTTGTGCATTTAAAGTGCTGCATTTTCCGTGTGCTTCAATAGAACAGGCTCGGCTTTGCTCGGCGTTGGAAGCTCTACGGCAACGGTATCCAAGCAACAGCACTTAAAGGACAACGGGGCAGCGGATAAATCCACCGTGTGTGTGTGTGCGCGTGTGTGTGTGTGTCTTTTGTAGAAAAGAAGCCGAATGCGCTGTGTTCCAAATTGCACCGTGACTCACACTGAGCATCGCACGCCCACCCACAGCATAGCACTTAAAATACACACACACACAAAATCAGAACATCATTTAATAGATTATACCCTGGAGTTAAGCATGAGGACCAGGAATCACAACTTTTAGAGTTTTAAGGTGCGCTTTTGTCTCAACAGCTAAGCTTGTGTGTGTGTTACATGGTGTGTAAATCTGATTGTATTGTATCTGATTGTATGTCGTCATCCGGAAATGCTCTATATTAATCCAGGTATATGAATGTGACTCCGTAAGCGTAGGTGTTCTGTTACGATGCCTTGATTTACTTCTGCTTGACTGAATGTCTAATTTGAACCTACACTGGAGTTTCTGTGTCTCACTTAATAAATGCAGATTGAAAAGAAAGATGGTGGAAATGTGGTGTTTATTCAATGGAATGACAGAATTACAATTCTGACTAACATATGTATACACGTTCGTCCCCCCCTTTTTGTCAAACTGTAACACACTGCGTGTCCTAACTGAGACTAGCATTAACCTTTTCCTCAATTTGAGCGACAGTAGCTCTTCTATTGGATTGGACTACACTGGCCAGTCTTCGATCCCCATGTACACACACACATGCTCATTCACACACTACAGGCAATTTGGGGACGCCAATTAGCCTAATCTGGGAGAAAACAAGAGGACCTGAAAGAAACCCACCAGGCATGGGGAGAATATGTGAATTCATACATGCACACGGACCCTAAGGCGGGGGAATCGAACCCTCGGCCCTGGAGTGCTAACCCACTATGCCACTGTGCCGCCCCATCGCTATTATTCTGTTTCCATTTCTCTATTATTTCTGTGTCCATTCAAATAATTATTCATTTATCTATTGTTTCTGGTAGTTGGGTATTTATCTGTAATTACCCTACATTGCACATTTCATTTTGTAGATTTTTATCCTGTTTTTGTTCCTTTTTTTATTTATTTATTAAATATAGCTCCAAATCAACGATGATCGGGGCCGAGCACCTGCATTATCGCCACCCGGGCGCACCAGAAAGACAGTGGCCACGTTCATTAAAAGGAAACATAAAAATATCATTATGACATAATATACAGCTATATAACTAAGAAAGTTATTAGCTACTTTCCCCTATAAGTTTAAGATATTAAAAATCCCTTTATAATTTTGCCACCAAACTGGGTTCATATGATCTCAAAACAGTGTTTTGAGATCATATGAACCCAGTTTGGTGCCGATCGTATAAATCCCCCAGAAGGAGAATATCAAAATCCATTTGGTGCGTTTTGCCAACCAGCCAAAATAACAGACTTTCTGTTGAGTTGAGCCCATGACATACTACGATAGCGATAATTGTTTAGCTCAGGGAGATCTAAATGTCTAACAAGTTTTACATGTAAATGTGCAAGTGTGTATGAGTGATGAAGCAAAGTCTCCTGAGAAGGCTCTGTACCACACCCAGGGCCCAGTCGGCCAGGGGTCCTAATGGCAGAAGATTCTGATTTGTTTGCTGATTTTCTTGACTTTTTGAGCAAAAGTCTTGGATTCTGTGGAAAAAATGGCGCACCATTTATATATATATATATATATATATATATAGGCTGAACCATTTAAGATATAAAAAATCCCTCCGCGATTTTAAAATTCCGTCTGGTGCGTTTTTCACCTGACTTTCAAAACTTTTTGTTTACCTCAATAAGAACTAAATGTTTTCAGCAGATTTAAACCTGTGTGCTGATTCTTATGACTTTTTAAGCATGTTAAAAAAAATCATTTGATAAACAAGAAAGGCCTCTGCACACTATGATGTCATCCTGCTTGGGCCCAAACAAGAACTTTAACTAAAGCGCAAAAAAAAAAAAAAAAAACTTTAACTAAAGCAGATCAGCTGCTTCATATCGCAAGCAATCAAAAGCGTGACGTTAAAAACTTATCGTTGAGCAATTTCCCTCTGGGTTAAATAAAGTTATTTGAATCTTGGATTTCATTGAGAAAGAAGGTCACTTTGTACGCGTTTTTTTTTTTCTTTCGCCACAACAAAGATGGCGTCCCAAGTGTACCACGCTCACTCTCGACCAATCAGAAAGCAGCCTCGCGCTGTTACTACCAGCCAATCAGGGCTGCTCGGACTCCTCTTGAAAACATGTCGCCCATGAAGCTGTGTGTTCCAGGTAGGTAAAGGGTTTAAACAGTTCGTTTTATCCCTGTTTGATGTTAACTCGGCAGGCTGAGGTGTTTAATAACACGTCGGTGCGTTTGTTGGGTTTGTTTGCGGAGTTTAGGTGAATCTTTAAAGCGAACTCGTCCACAGTTTCATACTGAATCATCACCAACAGCAGGAGCACGCGCTACAGTGTGACGTTTTAAAATGCCGTTTAAAAATAATTCAAAGTTATACTGAACCTGCAGTAACGCACGCGCTGATCATTACTCGCTTTACACTGTATGTATGTGTGTGTATACACAGTGGGGTGTGTGCGCGCGCGTGCTGTGGACTTGTTAACACTTTACTCCGTCGTGGGAAAGTGAACGCGCAGGGTGAGTGAGTGAGCGAGCGAGCCCCGCCCACCGCCCCGGGCGCGTCACTGCGCTCGAGCCAGACATTCCATTCACGAAGCTTTGATCAGATTCCACGTAGAGCGGTCACGTGCAGCCCCCCTAACTGTACACGTACAACCGAGATGCGTCCGAACACGTCTCGAGCTCAACAAACACTGAGTTGGCTTCAGACACTGCAGGAATTTACGCATAGGGTGGGGTCCAGGGTGGGGCAAGGGGGGGGCAAGGGTGGGGCAAGGGGGGGATATAAGGAGGGCGGGTAGTGGTGTGGTCATGTGTCATGAAGACGTGCATAAAGATACAAAAGGCGTATAGAGAGACACAAGCCTGTGCATACACCTGCAGGACAGTTATAAAGAGACATGAGTGTGTGCATACACCTGCAGGACAGTTATAGAGAGACACAAGCCTGTGCATACACCTGCAGGACAGTTATAAAGAGACATGAGTGTGTGCATACACCTGCAGGACAGTTATAGAGAGACACAAGCCTGTGCGTACACCAGCAGGACCTTTATAGAGGGACACGAGCCTGTGCGTACACCTGCGGGACAGTTATAGAGAGACACGAGCCTGTGCGTACACCTGCAGGACAGTTATAGATAGACACGAGCCTGTGCATACACCAGCCGGACAGTTATAGAGAGACACGAGCCTGTGCGTACACCAGCCGGACAGTTATAGAGAGACACGAGCCTGTGCGTACACCAGCCGGACAGTTATAGAAAGACACGAGCCTGTGCGTACACCAGCCGGACAGTTATAGAGGGACACGGGCCTGTGTGCACTGATACAGGAGTCAAAGAGAGAGCGAGACATGAGCCTGTGCACATATATGTAGGACACTTACAGAGAGACATGAGCATATACGCACACATACAGGAATCATAAAGAGACACAAGCCTGTGCACACATGTACTGGATGCTTATCAAGAGACAAATCCATTGATACAGGCCACTTGTAGAGAGACATGAGCCGTGCACACACATACACACTGTGTCTCATGTGTTAGGTCGTGTCCCAAATACACCAGACTCCTGTTCTGTCCTGTTGTTCAGCATCTCATTAAACGTGTGTGTGTGTGTCAGGTGAAAGGCTTTGCAGTGTGGAGGACTGCACCCCCGGCGCGGGCACGTATCTGCGGCACGGCTCCATTTTCGCCTCGCTGGCCGGCTACGTGCTCAGGAGGAATGAAGGCGAAGAGGTGAGGACTTGAGCGAGGGAGACATGACACACAGTGTTTACCTGTGTGTGTGTGTGTGTGTGTGGGGCAAGCCTGAGCCGTGCAGGTTTGAGCAGACATGCCCAATTTATCGCTCCTTGTTTCTGTTCTTCGGAAAGTCCTCAGCTTTTGTTTTCTCCTGGTTTTCAGTGTTTTAGATTGTACAGGAATTTCAGTCTGATCTAAATCTTTGTTTGTTTTTGTTTATTATTTGTTGTTATCATAGCTACCGGTGATCTCAGTAGTTAAAGAGACAGAAGCCCAGCTTTTGCCTGACGTCGGAGCCATCGTCACCTGTAAGGTAGGTGTGTGTGTGTGAACTCTCTCAATGCTGGAAAACACTTTTATAGACCCAGAATGTCCTTTATGTTTTTTTCTTTACTGTTTGAGATGAAATCTAGTCTAAACTGGAACCAGTATAACTTTTTCATCAAATGCGTTTTAAACATTCCGTGATTAGTGTAAAGTATAAACTGTTCACTTCTTCTACATCATCCACTACGTCATTCACCTTTCAGATATTTCTTCTTTTCTTTCTTTGATGTTTCTCTCTTTTACATCAACACTTTTACATTATTTTTTTTTTTTTTTTACATATATTTAAATATTTTTAATATTTGTCAATTTTTTTATATACATCTTTGTTTTTCACTTCTTCTTCCTTCTATCTTTACCGCTTTCATAACTTTTAGTTTATTTTTCATCATAAAAAGAGACGGCAAGAACATTTTCTTTCTTTCATTTCTTTACTTTCCTTCTTTTCGTTCTCCTTCTGTCATTTTATCCTTAACTTTATTTACATTTTTCCACTTCTTTACCCTCATTCTTTCCTGTGAAGCAGTTTCCCTCTGGGATGAATAAAGTTCTTTGAATCTTGAATTAAATCTTGAATCTTGAATTTCTCACCCTTTCCTTACTTTAATTTCTTTACTTTCTTGTTTTCACTTCTTTCATAACTTCTTCCTTAATTTCCTTTCCTCATTCCTTTTCTTTCCTTCTTACATTATCTTTCTTATTTTTGTTTCTTCCTTTTCTCCTAATTTTTTCCCAAATTACCTTTTTAATTTACTTTTCTTCCTTTGTTTATTCCTTCCTTTTGCTTTCATCCTTTTTTCTTTTACTTCTTTTCCACTTTTCTCATGTCCCTTTTCTTGCTTTCTGTCCTTTCTGTACTTACTACAATTCTTTACTTTCCTTCCATCTTTTCTTTCTTTTATCCCTTTCTTTCCTTCTTAATTTTCATTTAATCTTTCTCTTCCCTTTTTTATTTCTTCCTTCCCTCTGCATCCTCTTCTTCCTTTCATCACTTCTTTACATTCTGTCCTTTGTTCTTTCTTGTCTTTTCTGCATTCCTTCTTTTTCACTTTTCTCCTTTCTTCCTTGTATTTATTTCTTTCCTTCATTCATTCCTTCTTCCTGCTTCTTTTTCCCACTTTGACAGTCACTTATATAACCAGGCAAAGTGGGTTTGATTGTTTAAAATGTTTTTTTGCTGTTTGGGTATTACAGCCAATCAGAGTTCATCAGCACTGCTAGCCCCGCCCCCTGAGAGCCGTTAGTTCCTGTTAGATGAGGATGTGTTAGTACCAGGCTTGTGGCCAGTCAGGAACAAAGAATAGAGTTTTTCATGAATAATGCTCAAACTCCCACGCAGCGTTTCATCACGGCTTTTATAATGGCAGTGGTATGAGAGGTTGTCATGACAACGCGACCAGAATCTGAAGCCGGGTGTGAGACAAGGCTTCGGCACCGTGACTGTTTTGTTGTGCCCAGTGTGTCCTGTGTGCATTAACGCTGTGGCTCTGTGCATTTAGGTGACGAGCATCAACCCACGGTTTGCTAAAGTGCACATTCTCTACGTGGGATCCACCCCTCTCAAAGACCGCTTCAGAGGCACCATCAGGTACATGCACACTGACTAGTGTTTCATACTCATTACCTCACACATGTCTCTTACTGAGTGACCTCATCATGAAGGATATTGATAATGATCCACTCACCCCGCAGGAGTTCTGATCAGATAGTCCTTCCTTATTTCTGTCCAAATCTTTGTAGATGTTTCAAAACTTTAAATTAAATGAATTCATTTAAATTCAGTTTTATTATTTTTTAATTTAATAAAAACATATATATTTTTATATATTTATATATTATATTTGTTTTAAAAGCAATGCTGTAGGTCAGGAAAGAATCGCTTAGGGATAGCGTAAGGTGAAGAATGATGGATGGATAAAGATGAAAGTGGATGGATGGATGGATAAAGATGAAAGTGGATGGATGGATGGATAAAGATGAAAGTGGATGGATGGATGGATAAAGATGAAAGTGGATGGATGGAAAAAGATGTAAGTGGATGGATGGAGAGGGATGGATAAAGATGGAGGGATGGATAAAGATGGATGGAGGGATGGATAAAGATGAAAGTTTATGGATGGATGAAGGTGAAAATTGATGGATGGATGGAGATGATAGTTGAAGGATTGATGGATGGATGGATGAATGGATAAAGAGGAAAGTTGATGGATGAAGGTGAAAATTGATGGATGGAGGAAGGTGAAAGTTGATTAATGGATTAAAGAGGAGGAAAAATAGATGCATTAAATGGATAGAGAAGGATGGATGGATAGATTTATAAAGATATCGTAATGTGAAACTGGATGGATAGCTAGCTTGATAGACAGATATAGTAAGCTGACATTAGATAGATAAAGGTGAATGTTGAAAGAATCATGGACGGATGGATAAAATAGATTAAGGTGAAATTGGATAGATAGATAGATAGATGGATAGATAGATGGATAGATAGATGGATAGATAGATGGATAGAAAGATAGATAGATAAATGTGGAAGTTGCTGGAATTATGGATAGTCAGATAAAGATGAAAGATGATAAGGAATAAATGGACAGATATAATACGAGGTGGTATAAAAAAAGGTTTCAAAACTAGATGCATGCACAGTCATAAGTCAGCGTGCCAAAAGACATTGTCCTGTGTACATAGGGAGCTGTGCAACTACTATTCTGACCATGTGTTACCATGTCTGTGCTTTTGTCACAGACAGCGAGTTAGAAAAAAAGAGCGAATGTGAAATTCTGGTGAAACTGGGCAAATCTACAGCCACAGAGATGTTTGAGCAGAAGGAACATTGCGTCAAAGTCTGCAGAGAACTCAGTCAGCGTGTTGTGGATGACCTGTGTAGGATTGCTGGTGACGAATCTTGGGTGTACGGGTATGACTGACTCTGAGAAGAAGCGATGGTCTTCACTGTGGACGGGCTCTGCTCTACAACCGAAAAATGTGCATCAGGAATTTTTCCCCAGAGGACAGTCCGTCAATAACGAATTCTACTGACTTCGATCCAGAGGCTGGATGATGTTGAGGAGCGCACAGACGGAGCTCAGGGGTGGACGAGTGTTACAGAGCGGTGCATATATTATCGCTCTCTCTCTCTCCCTGTGCCGTGTGGCCAGATGGCTGTGAAGGCTGGAACCTCGCTGTCATTTAAACGCTGCTCGTTCACAGGAACGTATTAGCAGCAGGTGGAACCCGTCTTTACAGCAAGAGAGACGTTCAGTAAAGAGAGAGGTGTGTGTGAGTGTGTCCTGGTGTGACTTTAGGGGAAATGTACAGAAAACGTCCATGTACGGTTTTAAATGATGAACAGGTCGTGTTTGAGGGGTGTAGTAAGTGTGCAGGTGATGTAGAAACCTGCGCAGATGTATTAAAGTTCTGTTTCAGTATGCTGAGTGTGAACAGACACACACACACACACACACTGTGCATTTCCAGGAAATCCACAAAGCTTCACTTGTTCCCCCTGAGGCACTTTCAGGGGTGAATTGCAGAGTGTGAACTAAATTTTCTCCCTCTCTCTGCAGGAAAGAAGACGTGAGAGCGACAGAAAAAGACAAAGTGAGGATGCTTTATTTATATAGATATGTTTTTTCAGAAACCAGTTTGTTTTCTGATCTTGAGGCAGTTATAACACCACGACCTTATATACAGCTCTGGAAAAATGCACTGCAGTTTATTCAGACAACACTGATTTCTTAATGTTTTTTTTTTTTACCCAAAGCATTAATGCAATTTGTTTACAAATTATTAGCATTTTGTTTTATTTAAGTTATTAAAGATTTGCAAATGCTGCATGATCTTGGGTTATTTTCAATTGTTGTGATGTCATTTCCATATACACTCTAAATAACAATAGTCATATTTTGAATTTAGGAGAAATATCGTCAGCAGTTCACAAAAAAATAAAACTATTCGTCTCGCCAACACACGTAAGAAAAAAAAAACACGCATAAGATACTGCTTATTTTGCAGTGCTCTCTTATATTTTTTTCCCCGAGCTGTAGATACACAAACACACTAAAATATCTGAGGATAGACTGTGGGTACACACCTGTTTTTTTGTGAATTGTTTTTACGCCATGTAATCATTTCTTTCTGCTCGCAGGTAGAGACGTATAAAAGTTTCCGGCCCGGTGACATCGTCCTCGCCAAAGTGGTATCCTTTGATCATGTGACCGCTTTGATGTTGTTCTTGTAAGACATCTGGTGGATTATTTTTTTATTGTTGTTTTGTTGGTTGTTGACCCTTGACCCCTGGTCAGATCTCACTGGGTGACGTGCAGTCGAACTACCTGCTGACCACGGCGGAGAACGAACTGGGCGTGGTCGTAGCGCACAGTGAGGCAGGTGAGTGGACACGCCCACTGTGCTGGACGATATCGAAACCGAAATGTCATTATTTTAATTTATTGAGAGATGCTGCTTAAATATTGGCACCTCTTAACCTAATGTAATCTGTGCAGGTAGTTGTTGTTACATACGTTTTATTATGGACCTTTTTTCTTTTTACACTTTAATAACCACATATCGCATCAATAAGTGTTGATTAGCGGTGCAGGTTTACATTGATGCACTCGTTCTTATAGCATTTGAGGAAGAAGTCCAGTCTAACGGATAGGTGGAGACTGATAGAGACAGATACTGTAGATAGGGATTGATGAAAAGATAGAAACTGAGCAACTGACACAGGTTGAGAGAGACAGACGGACAGATAGAGATTGGTGGATAGACAGGCAAATAAACAGACAGACACAGTCGATAAGGATTGATAAAGCGATAGAGTAATCGACACGGGTTGCCATGGAGACAGACAGATAGTCAAGGGCTTGTATAGAATGTACTTTTATCTAAACAGCTTTTAAGGACGGACAGATTGAGAGATCGACTGTCTAGACTAATGCAGACAGACGCACTGACTAATACAGGTAGAGATTAATGTATAGATAAATGTATACGAGACTGATAGATAAATAAAACAGATAGTTGTTGACTACATGGTGTCGTTTATAAAGAATAAAACAGTGAACCCTCTGTACTTTATATTTAATAAACATTTCACGACTATTCCATTAGAGACTCGTTTAGTTTTAATAGAAAGTGTTTGTGAATTCCTGGACGCAGCAGAGTGTGTTAAAACTTTTTTGCGTAAACACAGCAGAGCTTGTTTAACAGGCTGGAGTTTGGTGAGTGTAAATGACTGTGTGTGTGTGGTGGACAACCACCTTCTTGAAAATAGTTCTGATCCACTGAAGCGCGATCGACTTCCCAGAAACGGTAATTAATCAGACGGTGACGGACAGGTTCAGCATTTCAGTGTGCCGCAGTTACCCACAGGGTTTTGGGGGGGATTGTAGTGCTTGGGTTTTTTTTTTTTCTCCCTGCTGTCCATGATGGAAGAAAACAGTCTAGATAAAAGATTTAGTTATATGAATAATAATAATATATGAATACATGACCCCCATGTGCATGATCTAGTGCACTAGATGTGGCTCATACACCCCTCAGCCCTGCACCCCTGTCTTTAAGGACACGTCTCGATGATAGACCGGGACTAAAGCTTTAAGTCATGCAAAGTTGTTTGTTTTGTAATTAATGGTAAAATATTCAGCAGATGTTGAAAGTGAAGGTGAAATCTCTCTTCATTCAGTGTGTGTGTGTGGTTGGAGTTCGCTAAAGCGAGACTCACGCTGTGTATCGAGTGAAAGCTGTTCAGTGCTCGTTTTTATTTATTTATTTTTTAAGACAAACACCGTTTTATGCTTTGAAACTGAAAAAAACTGAAAGTGGTGTGAAAAAAAAAAAGATGAAACTGGGACACAAATTGAATAGAATCGAATACAGATTTTCATCTTGATTTTGATTTCATCTGCACCTTATTGGATCATTAAACACATCACTGAACCTCAGGTTTAAAGTTCTTGTCCGTTTTCAGACTGACTGCTTGGTACAAAAAGTGCATTCATGATATGTTCAAGTCTAACTGGGACTTTTTATTGTACAGAACACAGTCCTGAAAGTAAAAACTCCTTTTATCTCTCTATTTAATCTCCTGCTACACTAATGCACTTATCCCAGTGTTTCACTAGTGCTTGGACACCATCAAGGGTAGAAAGTTCTCTCCTTAATTGTACTTCCTGCCTGATTCCCGTCTGAAACGCTGGCCTCCCAGGAACTCCTTTAACGACCCAAACATGTGAAACCGTCTTGGACTGTACGGTGGATGTGACAATAACTCCCAGCTGAGTTCCTGTAACGTGCAAGTGGTGTGTGTGTGAACTGTATGCACAATCGTTCACTTACACAGATGCATCTCTTCCTTCCACAAATTTATTTTTAAGCATCAGGCTTTCCGCGCCACCTTGGCCCTGTTCAAATGTTTTACTGCGGCTCGGAGTCTCATCACCGAACCGTGATTTTAAATCTTTTGTAAATGTCAATCAATTTCAATAAATAAATTAAAAAATGCCTTTATTCACCAGAAATTTAATCACGAGTCCCAGTTTGACTTGAACGCTCCCTTATATTTAAAACTACTAAAGGAAAATGAGAGCTCCCTGTTTTAGCCGTAAAAAAAAAAGCGGGAAAATATGACCTTAACTTCTGACGTTACAGTAATAGTGTGTGTGTGTGTGTGTGTGTGTGTTACAGGAGTACAGATGGTTCCCATCAGCTGGTGTGAGATGCAGTGTCCTCGAACGCACAATAAAGAGTTCCGCAAAGTGGCGCGAGTGCAGCCGGAGTACCTGCAGGCGTGAGCGGCAAACTTGACCCCGGAACACACAGCTTCATACACACACTTGTACCGAGACTCTAGCAGTAATGTGGATGTTACTCAACTGGAATCCATGAAGCCAGTTATGTTAGAAAGGAGCGCTTTGACCCTGTTAGCGTAGACAAGTTGAAT
The DNA here is from genome assembly GCF_024256425.1 of Clarias gariepinus. Lineage (NCBI taxonomy): Eukaryota > Metazoa > Chordata > Actinopteri > Siluriformes > Clariidae > Clarias > Clarias gariepinus. Next base: position 8,408,775 of record NC_071117.1, read on the forward strand.
CCTTGCTTTCTCTTTTCTGAAACAAAACTGGAGTCGAGACACGTGGATCAGAACTCAAGACCCGCCGGTTTTCCTCCCCTCCAGCGGGAGTTTGTGAATTAATGCTCGTTTATTTTAGGGTTTTTTTTCCGCCCTCTTTCATGTGCACTGTTTTCAAGCCTCTTAATTATGCATGTTTGACCAAATGTGCTCAGAGATGATTTAATTCGTCTGTTTTTTATTCTGAAGTCTTCCTGCTTTGTTTTTTTCTTTCGTATTGTAAATGGTTTCATTTCTGTACATGGAGAGGTCATGTATTTACAGCAGTTCAAATAAAGTGAAATACAAAGAAGAAAACGAGTGCTTTCGTGGATCTATTGAACAAAATGCAGGCTGAATGAGCTCTAGTGAAGGAAATAAGGAGAAGATAACAAAATCACCAGGGACGTCCTGATATTATCATGATACCCAAGTCCTGGTTCGGTCTGTATAGCGATTCTTTTAATATCCTGATTTGTGTTAGATTTTATTACAATTCTAAAAAAAAAAAAAAGCTAATAATTTGCTCCTACCAGACAAGAGGTGGGGCTGTGTGAACAGCTTATAATGCGCCACCTGTAGAATTATAGAGGAACAGCAGCATTTTACAGCCTCAAACTAAATCGTACAAATTATATTGAAAAAAAAGAAAAAGAAAATCGAGCACACAAAAGAATCGCAATACAAATCTGAACTGACGTAACATCTCTAAAAGCTAATAAAATTCCACCAACTCTGTACATGTGTGTGATCTTGTTTAAACAGACGCTCTCTCAGTCTTTCTCCACCGATGAGATTCCCGCGTCAATCATCGAACCGCGCCGAGTTCTCGCTCCGAGCGTTCGCATCGATATAAAACGTCTTGTTGGACGGCGCTGAGAACCCGAGTCCCGCCCCTCTGTTCTGAAAGTCCATCCGCCGGGTCTGCGCTCGCTCAAACTGTCCCATGAGGCCTTGCTGCAGCGTCTCCTGGCCCTGTTTCCCCAGGGCCATGTTGAAGCGTCCGGCACCCGGACCTGTCGGCTGGCCGCCCTTCTTTAACCCGCCCATCAGTCGCAGGAACTTCTGCTGTCGCTCAGAGCTGTCGAACTGTGCCGTGTCCCACTGACCGAAACTCTATACACACACAAAAATAAGATTATTTAGAGCAGACTTAACAGGTAACCTTTAATCATGACTCTGAGCAATCCAAAGGTTTTGAGTCCTTACTACTTAAAAATGCTTAATCAGAAATCTCTAATAGAAATGTTAAACCTGATTGCAAACCTAAGTGTTTATTGCTAAAACCTAACACTTTAGGGTTAATGTATCGCTGATTAACCAGACTTCAGGTCGCGATGTTATGAAAATAAAACCACCAACAGTGACTGTGCTCCATCACCCGGGCCTTTACTGATTCATTTCCATCAACAGCACGACACCGAGTGATTTATCTCGGACTTTAAAACTGTGTATACTGGATGAATGAATGTGTGTGTTTAATATATGTACCGATTTGGGTTGGGATTCTTTATCGATGTCCTCTTGCAACGCGACCCTGCGCTCCTGAAAAATCACACAATAACACTTCAGACTGTGCATTTACACTACGTGTGTGTGTGATAAACATGTTAACAGCGGAGTGTTACCAGGTCGATAGAAGCCTCATCTTGGTTCCCCAGCTTCGCAGATACGAACTGAACACCGCTGCTCTGTGGATAGAAAAAAAAAATCTTCAATGAGTTTTAGATCAAAAATATAGATATATAGATACTTTATTGATTCTGAAGGAAATTTCAGATGGTATGTACGGGGCTTGTTAATCACACTAACTGTGGGTGAGAGTAGGTCTGTACTGTCCGCAGTACTGAGGAGAGAGCGGCTGCCTGACAAAACCCACAGTCACAGAAGCACTTTCAGTAAGAACACACATCTGATAACGTTGTGTCGTCTTAAACCACACGCCGTCTCTGCACTAATCACTTCTAAGTCGTTCTGAATCACCTCTGTGTGGTTTCACACCCAAGACAAGCTACGAAGCTAGCGGGCATTTAACACAGGGCTGAATCCCAAATCCCTCTCTAACCCCTGATCAAGGGCACTACTTGGTGTGGAACAAGGAATTGTACACCCTACCTAGTGCACTAGCTTTCCATTTAACGCTATTCGGGACTCGACCCCAGAACCTGGAAGTTAACAGAGCTGATTCCTTAAAGTGGAATAAGCTGAAATATAAAGTAAACCTGCGCCAAGTTTCTCATGAATGCCCACCACCCCCATGGTTTATTGTCCTCACCTTTTGTCCACGGAGTACCGCTAAGAGTTTAACACTACATCCAGTCCGCACAACAACTTGGCACAGGTTTTACGCCGGATGCCCTTTCTGACGTAACCCTCCCATTTTATCCGAGCTTGGGACCGGCACTGCATCCAGTGCCTGGGGGGTTTGGGCACTGGCTGGGAATCGAACCCAGGCCTTCCGCATGGCAGGCGAACCCCCCTTTTTTTTTTGTTGTTGCTCATCTTTTGCTCCACACTCCAGTAAGTAAGTGGCTGTATTACTCTAAATGTTATAGTAAATCTATAACTCGAAAGAAGAAGCAATGCTCTTGAAAAACTGTGTGTGGAAGATGAAAGCGGTTTGTATTTTCTGTAAAAAGTTATCGATTCCAAATGAAAAACTGACCCACTGATTAAATCAATCGACTCGACCGACTGAAGATGAATTAAACTGTACGGTGGGTTCAATCACACTGCTCTGCTAAACTCCACCCTGAAACACAACCGGTTTGTTTACAGACGTGCTGCATTTCCATTCACAGGTCACGTCATGCTTTGATGTCACAAGTGTCGCCAACGGTAACACCATTACAGGAAGAACTTGATCTAGAATCTGTGTAACCCACCTGTCCACCCTTTTTTCCGTCTTCTTCGTCCACTCCTTGCTCCTTCTTCACTTTCCTCTCCAGGGTCTGCCCATCAGCCGCTCCATCATTTCTCTTCTTCTGCTTTTTTTTCTGCCCTGCTGGATTTCCGTCGTCCTCTGCGTCTCTCTCCGGTCTCTCTTCTCGTTCGTCAGTCGCTCCACCTTCGTCCTTCTTCTTTTTCTTCTTCTTCGTCATCGTGGTCTTTTCCGCCTCGTCCTCCTCCTCAGTTTCTCTCTCCTGCTCGTCTCCTGCTTTCTTCTTTTTCTTCTTCTTTCTCTCCAACTCTTTGTTCAGCTCCACTTCTGCGGTCTCGTCTCCGTCCTCATCTCCATCATCTTCGCTCCTTTTTTTTTTCTTCTTCGCTGGTTTTTGCGACGCTTCTTCTTTGGTGCAGCTCTCAGATTTCTTCTTCTTTCCTTTCTCTCTGCGTTCCTCCATACTTTCACTTTCTTTATTCACTTTTTTTCTCTTCAGATCTTTCTGCCCCATCTCGCCATCCTCCGCCTCCATTTCTTCTTCATCTTTTTCTACATCTTGCTTCTTCTTCTTTTTCTTCCCTTCTCCTTTATCCTTGGCTCCATCTTCATCCTCAGAACTTTTTTTCTTCTTCTTTTTCTTCTGCTTGTCAGGAAGACTCCTGTCACCGGTTTCTTGATGCTCATCATCACCCTCTTCCAGCTGCTCCTCTTTCTTTACCTTTTTCTTTTTCTCTTTGTCCGGAACTCCTACATCCCTCGTTTCTACACCTTTCTCGCCATCTTCTTCTTTTGGTCTTCTTGTCTTTTTCTTCTTCTGCTCCTTTTCCGGGACATCGCTGCTCTTCACAGCGCCTTCAAACTCCTCGTCCGTTACCTTTTTCATCTTCTTTTTCTTTCTCTCCTTTTCTGGAACTCTTGTTTTTACACCTTCTTGAATCTCTTCCTTCATCTCTCTCTCGCAGGCTGCAGCCTCCTGTAAAAATCAATAATTAATGAAACTCATCATATATATCGCAATACAATACAATTGTTTTGTGTGAGGAAATATGTATAAATGGCCAAAACACAGTACAGGTACTGGTTTTATTTTTTATGTTATGTATATGATACAAAAAAGGTTTGTGAGAAAGAAACTACTTCTGAAGTTTATGCAACATGGGAGAGACCTATCTTGCTTCCCTAAAAATTTTAAGTTGATGACTTCAGCCGTTTTGGAGAGATGATTTTATATGTGAACCCAAAATGGGCATTTTTTTTTTAGTGTTATACTCTCTCACTTCAAACAATTATCATTTAAAATGTAAATTACTCACAATTAGTTACGAGTATTGATAATCAAATTGGTGTAAGCTTATGGAATCATATGACCTGTAAAACAAAAAAAATGTTGCTTAAATTAAAGCATTCAATGCAAAAAGGAGATAAAAAAAATAATCTGTAGTGTCCGTAACCATGTTGCAACATCTTAAGAATTTAGCATTTTAGAATTATACACTTTTTCAGGTTTTGCTAAGTTTCTACTGGATGACAGTCAAGACTGTTAAAAGATTTTAGTTCAAAAAAAAATATGAGCACTACACCTAGGTGAGACACTTTTTAGCACCAACACCGTGTTTTGAGACGAAATGGAGAGCGACGGTGCTCCCCGAGATGACAAATGGAAGAAAGCTTGAGAGGAACCAAACTCTACAGGAAACCCATCCTCACTTGGGCGATAGTTGGATTCCAGTAAAGGGATTTTTTTTTAATGCTGTGGGTCCACACATCTGCCATTAAAACAGTGATGCACCGTTTAGGAACCAGGATTAAGCTTGTTCTTAACTTGATCTACAATTGCGCTTCTATTGGATCAGACTACATGAGCCACTCTTACTCCCCATGTGCATCAGTAAGCCTTGTCCACCCATAATCCTGTCACCAGTTCACCGGTTTTCCTTCATTGGGTCACTTTTGCTTTGTCCTGACCACTGCAGTTTAGGAATGACCCACAAGAGCTGCAGTTTTGGAGTTGCTCTGACCCAGCCATCGCAATTTTTCATGTCTCACAATGGCTACATTTTCAATATCTTGTTACAATGGCGGGTGGAAGTGGGTGGGATATATTAGGCAGCATGTGAAACTTCTGTCCTTAAGTTGATGTGTTGGAAGCAGAAACAAATGGGCATGCGTTAGGATCTGAGTAACTTTGGCCAGATTGTGATGGATAGATGATTGGGTCAGAGCAACACGAAAACTGCAGATCTTGGGAGATGTTCCTGGTCAAAGGGGAGCCAAAAGGACACCTACTCAATATTAGGCGGTTGGTCATATTGTTATGGCAGATCAGTGTATTCTGTATATGGGTGTGATGATCAGGAGAAGGTGCACAGTCTTTTGCCTACAATCTTTTAGTAAAAGCAAAAAAAATACAAGATGTTATCACTTGAAAATTGGAACAATTACTTTCAAATAATTGCATTAGATATATTTTTCATGATTTAAACCCGTGCACCTAGAATTCTTTCTGTACATTTCAAAAATGTTGTGTACTTTGTCCATAGTGTCTAAGTGTGATCAGGTTTAATCGAGCAGGTCACCTACAAATCCAGATCTTTACTAAAAAAGAAGAAGTGTTTCAGATCCCTGATCAGTAAAGTTGGTGGTTGTTGTTGTTGTTGTTGATCTTTACCTTACAGTAACACGCTGAGTGTGTGTTCAGGGATGAGAGAGACTGTGGGCTAAAAGAGCACAATGTTTGGTCTATATGGAGTCAAAATACAGGCGTTTTATCGCTTTGTTTAGCTGAAAAACACACACATAAAGCACGTGTAATATACACGTTTATAGAGATTTGATACGAAGATACAAAAAACCTGTAAACAATACACCAACGCAGACACACGAACCGAGTACAAATTTAACTGTAAAACAAACTGAAGGCAATAACTTACTGAAATATTACACGTGGGGAAAACAACCTCCCGTCGTCGACAATGCGGAAGTAACCCGGAAGTGCTTCGATACGCTTCCTTGGTATCGCCAGTGCGCACGTCCCTAGCAACAACAGCTGGTTATAAATATTTATCGTTACAAATATTTTAACCATGTTACGTATAAACACTAGTCATAAACACGTGTGCGCGCGCTTTACCACGGTTTAAAACGAGAAAAAAAACATTTATAATGAATAAAAAAAGCTAAACAGTGAACCAGTGATTCTGGGGAAATGTATAATTATTATAATCATTATAATTATACCTCATTTATGGTAAAGTTCTGTAATTAGTACCTTTAGTGGATCATTTAAAGACTTGAATAAGTCATTCCTCATATTTAGTGCACAAAAGCATCTCATCCTTTGTATTTATTATTATTATTATTATTATTATTATTATTATTATTATTATTTTGGCCACAGTGACTGTGTGTCAGAGTGTACAGGGTTTCACAGTGTTCTCAGTATGTCCTTACCTTCATCCGAACATAGATGTGTTTGAGAGTTACACAACACCCCAGACCTGATCTCCTGAGTAATTAAGACATCTCTCACACATTAAGATCTCTTTTAGTGTTTTAATCTTTAATATTATTTATTTCGTGCCTATTCCATCTTCCTATCCAAAACATTTATGCAAAATGAGACAGAAAGTCAGCTAAATCTGATAATTATTTGTATAAATGTAAGATGTTAATACCACGTTAAAGGTAAGACAAGATAAAATCAGTTATGCCTCTGTACCTATTTCAGAATCTTTTAAAGAACAGTCACATGACCTTCAACATGAATAATCACATGCTTTGCACATTTAAATGTAATTGTTTTTTCTGGTGTGCTTTTTTGTCAAACAAATCTATCGTTAAACAGTTTCCTCATTCTAGGCTTGGTGGCGTAGTGGTTACCACAGTCACCTTGCACCTCCAGGGTCTGGGTTTGATTCCTGCCCTGGGGTCTGTGTAGTTTGCATGTTCTCTTCCTTCAACAGTCAATGCAGATTAGTCTAATTGGCATTCCAAAATTGCCAGTCTTGAGGTGTAAAAATCACCATTTAAATGAAATAACCATAAAACTACAACATTGAGAAGAAAAGGTTATATGATAGTAGTTTGATGATAAAGAAAGTGAATTTTATATTTCATGGTTCATGACTATAATCATTTTTAAAGACCATTGCACAGTTGATTACACCACTCCTTTATTACAGGATGAGTATATAAAAATCATGACTGTGTAGTGAATATTTCTTGTAGTGGGTTTTAGAAACTGTGACGAAAATGTGAATACAATCTAAAACATTTATTTAAATAAAATAGGCAATATGTTTAATGCATTTCACTTGTATTTGTATTTGTAGTACTCAAATCTACTTTAGATATTTTAATGATTAATTATATATATAATAATTTAATAAAATTTATCTGACTAATATCTATATATTAGAAGAAGTCAGTTTGTGTGCCATGGTTAGCTTTATTGTCAAAGAGGAGACACAGAAATCAAATAAACTGCACAATGTAATTAGCACGACTGTACTGTATGAACATAAACATGTGCAACGATTATTTCAGTCCGCCTCGCAAAATCCAGACCGCCGCACTCTCCACCCCCATCGTGATATGAAATGGAACCGTCCAAAGTCCAAGCGGATCATCCAAGTCTGCACCATGTATCAACCCAATGGGAGTACTGTACTGTGATGTGAGAAGGGGAAGGAGACGAGGAAGAGGTGAAAGTGGGGATGATCTTGTTATCCCTTGGCAGACTAATTCAACACGCTCCATGGTCCAGGACAATTCATAAGAAGCTTTTATACCAAAGCGTGCAAAAAATTACACCACTAACACCGGCATTAAACAAAAGTGTTAACGAAAGCACGGACAACGTTACAATCCTTCATCTATTTAAAGTGCTACTCATATTCAGTTACTCTTACTATAAAATAAGCCTAAATCGCAACACACTGCTCACAAAATAGTTACAAAACCGCTTTTCCAAACAATTTTTTAACAAGTTAGAAAATTCACTTTGAAGAGAAGAGAGAGAGAGAGAGAGAGAGAGAGAGAGAGAGAGAGAGAGAACTATTCAACACCAAGGTTGGAAATGAATGAGAATATGCATTAGTACAGCATCATGTCGTAAAGTGCACAGAAACACATCCCTGAATAGCAAAACGAAAGAAAATCAACACAAAGACTCTCGCATCAGCCTTTCTTATCAAAACTACGGCCTTTTAGTTTTACAAAAGTTTTTACTTTTACAATAGTCTGTGTTAAGATGAAAAGGCAAAAAAAAAAAAAAAACAAGCAAACGAACAAACAAAAAAACAGAATGGCGAAGTGAAGTTGTGGTTAAACCAAGAAATGTTTGTCTGATTGTCTTCATCCCTTCGTTAGTAACTAAGCAGATTTCTTTACAAGTTTAGCAATTAATCAAATGAGCTGTTAGAAAATATAAAAAAAAGAAATACCTTCTGTCTCTCCATAAAAATGATAGTTTATATCAGTAACACTATATTGACTGATGTGTTATTGGTAAACGTATCCCAAATAGTGCTTTGTATTAAACAGAACAGGCAAAACTGGCTAGTTTATATTAATACAGTACCATTACGTCGAGGATACGAGCTGCTTTCACACTCAGCGTTTTTTTTTTTCACAGTCACACCCTGATGTCAGGTAAGCGCTTTATCCCACAATGACACATAAAGAACATGTGGAACTCCGGACACAGGGACAGCAAACTGAGGTCTCGCTCGAAAACAGGGTCACAGTGCTGCCATTCAACTAATTAAATAATTAATTAATTAACCGAATCAATCGGCTTAGCCACGTGACAAAAGATACCTTTCTAGTGAGTGGCGTGTTTATGGAGAAGTCACAGCTCTGGGAACAGTATGCATTTTGTGAAGAGTCTAGGCATGATGTAAATATGGTGGCGTCACTGGTGCTGGACAATCTGAACAATGAGCCTATTGTACGAAACCAACAATGACAGTAAAAGCATAAAATTCGGTAGGCACAGCCTTTTGTTTAAGCCCCGGTGGCCTAATGGATAAGGCACTGGCCTCCTAAGCCAGGGATTGTGGGTTTGAGTCCTATCTGGGGTGGGTGTGGTTAGCAGAGTGGCTCAGTGAGAGCGTGCTGGGCCCATAACCCAGAGGTAGATGGATCCAAACCATCCTCTGCTAGGATGTTAGATGCGTAAGTTGTTCTGGGGGCTCAAACAGTTAAGGCTCTGAGTTACTGATCCGAAGGACATTACTGAACCCTTGAGCAAGGCTGTAACAATGTCTGCTCCAGGGGGCGCCGTATCCTGGCTGACCCTGCACTCTGACCACAGCTTACTAACTGGGAAATGCCAAACAATAAAACACTGTTCTGTAAGGTACATGTGGCAAATAATAGAATCTTAATTGTAAAAAGAAAAGTTGGCGTTTTCCATCACCAGTCTCTATATTTCCTTTACAAGAAATTCTAGTCCCATTTGTAATGATTAATTTCCGTGTTTTTCCTGTTCTGCTTTTTAATTCTCCCTGTGTCATGCTTTCCGTCTCATCTCTGACCCACTGCTAATGATTACAGGATTTGCCGTGTTAAACAACACACTGCTTCAGTCCTGCATCCCACCCAGATGTCCCACACACATAGCAATTTACATAAAGAGGACAGGTTACTAATAGCCGAAAAACAGAACAAGGATAACAGAAGGATAAACAACATATACAAAAAACAATGATTTCATCGCATTTATAATGCTAACCTAAATGGTAAAATTTTCCTTAAGGTGCTTAGAAATTATTATTATTATTATTGTTGTTATTATTGTTGTTGTTGTTATTATTGTTATTAATAAAATCTATTAGATGAAGATGATTGTGAGTATTTTACACTTGCAGCGCTGTGCGACTATCAAAAGAAATATAATAAAAATGCCTTTTATTATAAGATAATAATAAGCAGAACAGTCTCAGGTCTAACGTGTGACTGCCATTTTCACTTCGGTCTTTGCAGATTGCTTTTTTTTTTTTTACTGAAAAGAGTTCTACTTATGTAACATCACTTTTTTTACTGAGACACAAATCCCCTTATTTATTTATTTATTTATTTATTTATTATTACATTATTTTGGGGCAAAAACATTTGTACATCTAAAAGTGCCTATTTTTTTTTAAAACTGACCTCCAAGATAAAATGTGTGTATATAAAAGACTTTTATGCAGTACTCTTCGTGGATAATATTTCCACATTAATATTCTTGTCCTACTTAAGATCAAACTCTTAAAGTGAGAACAATATAGAATATTAATGATCCAAAAAAACCACGCAAATATGACGTAACCCTCTGTTTTCTTAATAAATGACTTCTCCTGGGATATTAACTGGGTTCTCTGATCCACTAATAGCTAGCGAGTACCTAGTAATTCACATTAACTATGAGAATCCACCAGGTTTCTGATGAATCACTAATAGCTAGCAATCTGTTCACAGACTCCCTCAGAATAAATTTACGATCAGAATAAATTTTTCTCCTCCTTGATATGCTTCATGTCTGTAAATCCGTATTTAATCCACGCTGCCGCATTTGTTTCATGTTAGTTTTTCTCGATTTACACCGAGTCCACTAGGATTGCGTCGAAAAGCTAGCGGAGGTAGATGGACGAGAGAACTCCGTCCATTTTTATTTTATCTTATTTTATCTTATTGCTGTATTTCTGTATGTATTCCATATATTCTTCTGTATTCCACACATTTCTTTTTTCCACAATTTTTTTTTTTTTAATGGACATGCGCAAGTTTGGAAAGTTTCAGAAATAAAAAATCACATTTATTTTGGATGTTTATTAGAGGCAGAGCTTCTATTCATGTGTATTCGGATTAAACTCGTTTAATTCACCTGGCTAGTTATATACAGTACTGTGCAAAAGTCTTAGATCTTAGACATATGGGAAGAAATGCTGTAGAAAAAAAAATTCTTAAAAAAACAAAAACATTAAATCCCAGTAAACAGTAATAGGAAATAAGAAATTAAGAAAACAAAGTCAGTATTTGGCAATGCTTTTTTAAGGACCCTTTAGTCTTAAAGTTTTGTCGCACCTGCTTCTTTTTTGCATCCAGAATCCGACAACTTACATTTAGTTTTTTTTTGTCTGGAAAGTAGTTGCTTACATAATATTCTGCTTTCATTTCTGGCTACAAATATTTTTTTTCTTCAACTTTTAATTTTGTGGTAGAAGAATAAATATTAAAATTTTAAAATTAAAGCAATAATTGAAGTCTTATGCACAAGACTTTTGCACAGTATTGTAACAGCTAAAAGAGCTCAATAATCATAACTTAATACCTTTTTAATTCCCACCATCATTTTTTTATGACCACATCTCACACAAGATGCTTCATCTTTGTAGAACTAAATGTTGAAAAAAAAAATCTTATTGATAGAACCATACTGGTTACTTTGCTCTTACTAGTACTACTGGTGCAAGTGTTGGGATGTACACTAATAGTGGTATATCACGTAAATTGCATTAGTGAGGGAAAAAAAATGCCTGGTGTGAAAGCAGCTGTATTTGTCACCATGAGTGCAACACGACTGCGCAGTCCACACGGGAACCATCGCTCAGCTTCAGGTTAACTTTGAGAGATTATTACGTTATTACAATATCATATGAAAGCACAGCTTAAGTAAAACTATCAGTTTAGCCTCTCCACTCCGTCCCTGTGGCATCACACAGAGCAGGTCTCATCCGGGGGCTTACGCCATTCACCACAGATGCCTTCCTGTGTAGTTCGGGGGAGCCGTGGGAATCTGCGAGACAAGGGAAAAAAAGTCTTCTGTAACAGTGTCTATAAATGAGTGTGTGTAAGTGTGAGTAAACTCTGCGTCACATATTCACCGTTCCTCCGTTCATGAGCAGGGCCATCTCAGTGGGCTGGTACACGTGGCTTCGGAATTGAGGTGTGGGTCGTATTACCGAAGGGTGGTAACCTCCGCCCTGCATGCCTATCTCGCACACACACGCACACACACACACACACATAAATATAGTCAGCCCATGTCATGTCTGATTCTATTTAGGAAGACTGGCACTGAACTGGTTATAGTAAGTCAGCCATGAAACAGAAACATACAACAAACTGAATCTATTATTAACAATATTTGCAATAAACAATTCTTCCACCATGTGTGTATGTGTATTAACTCTTGTACAACTCATAAAACATGGTTGCTAAGCAACATTAGACATCGAGATTAGAGTATTAAGGATACAAGGGTTTAAGTGTCACTTTTTCGTACTGGTATAAACCTTGCACATTAATGCACAAATACAAATATTGTGGCATCACAGGTGTCCAAGTTTAAAGAGTTTTACTTTTGCAAGATAACACAAGCAAGAGAGCAATTCTACAAAAGATCAAGCAAGGCACTGGTGGCTCAAATGTTTAAAGGGCTGGGTTACTGATTAGAAGGTCGGGGTTCAAGCCCTGGCACCAACAAACTGCTATTGTTAAACGCTTGAGCAAGGTCCTTGCCTGCTCTGGGGACACCATGTCATGGCTGTGCTCCGACCTCAGCTTCCTAACTGGGATATTTAAAAATAATATTAAATATTGTACCAATTTTGATTTCAGCTAAGACATGATTTCCAGTATAACTACACAATGGCAAGTTTGTTATGTTCATGCATTATGAGCAAGAGTTTAATCCTAAAGTGACATTTTAAACATGATATGAACAAATAATTTAGTTTTAATGCCCTGCAGTAGCTACACTCTCTTTCCAGCTTATCGACTAAATAGATAAATAAATTGAGTTGATCAATTTGCATTAAAGGTGCTTCAGGTGTTACTGTTATCCCTTGATCTTTTTTTTTTTCATTTTCATCTATTGAGCTTTCATATTCTAAGGTATAAGTTTTTAATACATCGTCTATACCGCTTATCCTGTATACAGGGTTGCTTGGGGGCTAAAGCAATCCCAGGATACTTCTTTCCTTCCAGAGATACTGCCTGGACAAGGTGCCAATCTATTGCAGGGCACATACAAAGACAATGCAGGCAATTTATGACCGCCAATTAATCTAATATGCATGTCTTTGGAATATAGGAGGAAAGCAGAGCACCCGAAGAAAAATAAGGAAGCACAAGGAGGACATGCACACTCCATACACACAGACCACTGTGCTGCTCAGGGAGAAGTTACAGTATATCCATGAAAAATGTTGATGGAATTGTTTATAGGGAATATAAACACTCGAAAAACATTGAATATCCACTAAAATCAGTGGACTGAATCAATTACTGTTGTATAAATCGACTTGCAGCCAAACATATTTTACTATTATAAAACTATTCATATATTATACTTTTTCTTCTTATGATGATGATTAGTTTAATAGTTAAATTAGCCTAGTTTAAATTTTTATTAACTTTAAAATTTTTATTATTATCCTTTTACTAGAACTGGTGGTGTCCCTCATGGTTCAGTCCTCAGTCCTACTCTTTTGCCTTTTTACCTTTAAACTTTTGTTAATTTATAAATTATATCATTATGGAACTACTACTCCAATATTGTGTATTTCTCAAAGATGGCTAAGGATAGACTCCAAAACCTTAACCTCTATACTGATGTACGTTTTAAAGACTTAAGTCTTTAATATTCAGATGCCTGGATTAACATAAATGCTGTAGTTATGTGGAGGCTTGGTAGGGGTTTATGTTTAAGCCCTACATTAGAGTTATCACAAAAAAAAAATCTTTTGAAAACCAAAATAAGTTTAATTTGGACAGAATTTGGTTAGGTGATAGTTGTAATCTTTCAAAATATTGGGAAATATTTTCATGCTGTGGTTAGTTTTAATGACTTTACATGATTAAAGTATCGCTGATGCATTTACATATGTTAAACATATGACTGTACCTGCGCTGTGCTCCTCTATGGAAAATGTCTGTCTGTCTGTGTATGCTCCTCTGTGATTGGCTGGCAGCTCATCGTCATCACGGTAACCATGTGAAGACTGTGGTTGCCGTGCGTCATAGTAATCCTGGCTCCCTTCGTCGCCCCTCTGATTGGTCATTCGCAGACACAGGTGGGCTTCTGGGATGGCATGGAAAAGCAGCAGTGCCCACCCCTCCATCACTAAGGCTATGGCCAGAGCGGGCTCTTCGCCGTCTGTTTCGCTGGTCGTGGTGTTTTTTCCAGGAGCTTTACCGTAGAGGTAAAACCCGAGCCATGCAGCCCAAACGAGGAGGGAGACGAGGCAGGAGAGGAAAAGCCAGACCCCATTGCAACTCCATCTGCGTCTCTTCTTCCTGGCTGCGTCATCTACGTGCCTTGCGCCACACAAAAGGACTCCAAGCGAGACTGTTGTCGATGTGAGCAGCAGTCCTAATGCGTAGCCGCAGATTAGTGCAAAGTCCAGCGGTGGGTAATCGCAGGCGCTGCGGCCCTCACGCGCCACCGTCAGTAACAGCCACTCTCCACTGATGACTCCCTGGACGAGTGCAAGACCGAATGCTAGCGCCGAGAGTGAGCCGCCTGATGGGCTGCGTTTCCCTGTTGCAAGCTTCCGTAGCCGCACTGCCTGCACCAACAGGCACGAAAAACACAAAGCGAAAAGTGAGCTCCACAGCCCGCGGCGCAACACGCACACCGTCTCGCCATGTCCCACCATGAAAGCCAGAGACAGGCAGAACAGGCCAACTGTACTCAGCAGCAGCAGCAGGAGAGGTCCGACACCGCTGCGCCGCTCTGGCTCAGTTACCATTTTCAGCTTTGATAGCAGAATAGCAAAAAGTACGAGAGCTGAAATGGCACCACCACATGCCACGGCCTCTAAAATAACCCCCCACACAGACTCGAGGTCACACAGGAGCCGGTAAGATGGATGGACACCTGAGCCACACCCTTTGGGAGGGGGATGAGATTCTGTGGGGGATGAGCCTCCGATGCAGATAAGCAGAGAGAGAACCACAGCGAGGGTGGAAATTATCGCCATAGCTGCAGGGAGGAGAAAATAGACAATTAAGCAATATGACTGTAAAGGAAGTACCGCTGTAATGAATATCAGCATGGCTGTACTGAAGTACTAAAGGCATCGAAGCCATCCTGATATTGAGCACAACAGCACAGCCTCAAGTGTAACATTGCTTTTTTTTTTTTACAACAGTTCCACAAACACCATTTATTAGCAACATATTTAACTCATTAATGTATTTACCCAGTTACTTTGCTCCACCATCACATATTCCTCCACCACTGACAGAATAACTACTGTAATTGCAAATGGCAGACCTGGCGACTGACAGCTGACATATTTAATGGGTGAAAGTTGTTTTAAATTCCTACCGTTATTATGTAGCCAAAAGTTGAGAGAGGAGAATAAACTATGGCCATGGTGGACCGTTCTGTATATCTCATAAGTTTCTCTTTACATTTCCACTTTTTCCACTTTAGAATATCAGCTCTGTTAACTGTCGGGTCTGGGGTTGAATCCCAAATGGCGTTAAATTTAAAGCTATTGTGTTTGTAGGGTGTTCAATCCCTTGTTCCACACACAAAGTAGTGCCCTTGATCAGGGATAAAAGAGCGATATGGGATTCAAGCCGAGTCAAGTGGCTTTCATTGTCACTTCAAGCATATACAGTTTAGTTCACAGTGAAATGAAGTGAAAGGTGCTACATACAACATAAATTAACAACATAAATTAACAGAAACTAACTAGCTAACTAACAAACCTAAAAATTCATCCTTGTGTTAGAAGCCAGTTAACTTTCTAGCTCAAGTTAGGCGTCAAGAAACTTAGGTGTCAATAGAACAACTTAGATGCAATTATTAAGAGGACAAGGCGTTGTTTAACATGATATAACATTATCAGATGTGTTTTCTTGCTAAAAGTGGATGTGTGACTGGTTTTGAATGTGGGTTTTTCTCTTTCCTCACTACTCCGTACTGTACAGACCTACTTTCACCCATGCTGCGATCCACAGTTAGTGAAATTAATATTTGTTAAAACACCTGGAATGCCAAGTGACACATATAGTTAAACACTGCAGTGCCCAGGTCAGGGATAGCTCAGTGGTTAAAGCATTCTTAACTATGGTTCGAAAGGACCCAGGTTCAAATCCAACAACCACCAAATTGAGTCCTTGAGCAAGACCCTAAACCCTCAACTGCTCAGGATATAATAAAATTAAATGTAAATGTATGGACAGCTGCATCTCTTCGGGGTCTGGGATAGCTCAGTGGTTAAGGCATTGGACTATTGTCCAGAAGGTTCTAATCCCACGACTGCCAAGTTGTCACTGTTGGGCCCTTGAGCAAGGCCCTTAACCTATGGTTAGTCTGTCAATACAAATGTAAGTCGCTCTGGATAAGGGTGTCTGCCAAATGCCTAAATGTATTTACACTTTTAGATAATATAAGCTGTGAGATATATGTAAATTCTGGTTACATTACAGTATATAAAAAAACAATATCAATTTATAAAAATATAAAATATGTGAATGGAAAAAAGCACATAACTACCAGCGATTGATAATCCTGTGGATGAAAACAGAACAGAAGACCCACAACTTGTCAAATTATATCCACGTTTTTTGCCGTTGTGCAGAACGCCATAGAACAGGCTGTGCAATAGAAGTCCATATCACATGGCCCGCTTGTTCACAAAACACAATAACTTTCTAGAGACCTAAAAACCAGACCTCTGAAGATAGTAAAAAGCTTGATTAGATATATATCAGGTTCCTTTTATTTTAAGTTGGCGCAAGCAACCTGTGTCCATGGAGCCATCCTGACCGGTGCCAAGCATACAAGCTGGCGACAGTGTGACTGCGTGGAAAATGTTCTCCTGGCACACATTTGACGCTCACATTGGAGAGTGCCCAATGTGACCTCCTCGGAATAATGTCTCTGGAGTGGCGGATGGATGGCTATGACATGTCAAGCGGCCTAAAATAACTACCAATGCCCCTGCCGAAACACAAGACACTCCCAGGATAAAAATAATACACCGGGTCATGAGACATGTAGGGTCCAAGGGATCTGGTGTCAGCTGGTTCATTGCCTCTGTGGCTAGCAGAATCCCTGAAATTCAACCCTGTCAAGCACTGGAACTTGGTGGAAGTGTTTGTTTGAGGACATGATCCAGTCTGCAGCAGTGCTCATGTGACACAAACAAGTCTCCTCGAGTTGCGAGAGAGCTGGAGCCAGGCGCGGCTCTCAATGTCTCTCAATGTCTGCTTTTCAAAACACATCAACTGCTTTGAGATTAAACGGAGATCTAGAGGCACAACACACGTGGCGGGTCAAATTATGTCGGATGATTAGTCCCAAAGAGCACATGTAGGTTTGTGGATGTGAAAGATGGCAAATAGCGGTTTCCTTTGTTTAGCTGGCAGAAAAAAAATATCGTTCTCATCCATCAGAATTTCTCATTCTGAATCACAGAGGAAAACATGATATCACTTACACACTTTAGCGTAGTCTGTACATATGGTTTCTTTCTTAGTCGGTGTAGTGGGTTGCCTCGTGTTTAGGAATGCGCTGTTGTTAAGTCTGTTTATAAGAACAACAACACACACTAGGCTTAAAAAACACATAGCATCCCGTGTTAGTATCGCGATGTATTATTTTACATCAGTACAGGATCAGACAGATGATCTGACACCAAAGCGGTATCAATGCATCCATAAGTTTTCCATTATATATACAGTATACAGTAGATGCAACATGTGCAGTGCGTCTCTCCTCTGACATGTGCGTTAGCGTTCCTTTTTGTTTATTCTCTCCTGTCCTGCGGGATGGAGGGATGGACGGATGATGTCAGGCTATTGTTTTGTCTCGCGCTCCAAGAGGCCTCCCGGTCGCGCTAGGCCAAACGGGTTTCTATGACAACCGGAGACATGCGTGGGATGCCCGACACGGAAGTGAGGCGAGTTTATATAAGGGGCGATTACCGTGACAACCACACGCACACACACACACATACACACACGTGTACACACACATGAACACGCACACACGAGACATTGCAGTATAATCGGTTTTGTAATAAGCTCTCTCTCTCTCTCTCACACACACCCCTAAAAATAAATAATACAAAATTTTGTGGGTTTTTTTTTTTCAAAGAAAATTAAAGGTTGCTTAATTGTCAGGACAGATATGATTGTCAAAGCTCGGTTACAGACTTTGGGAACAAGTCGGAAAATTATTAGCTGTTTACGACTCTCTCTCTCTCTCACACACACACACACACACACACACACACACACACACACACACACACCCCTTTATATATATAAATATATAAAGAATTTAAAGGTTGCTTAATTGTCAGGACAAATATTTTGATTACAGACTTAAATAAAATAATTCTAGGAGTAAATGGAGTGAAACAAAATTTTACACACAATTAACAATACAGTCAAAAAGAGACACTGGTGATGAAAAGAGAGAAGAGAAAGACATAATAATAATAATAATAATAATAATAATAATAATAAACCTCTCGCACCCCCTCTCTCTCCCCATTACTCTCCCCCTCTTTTCTCTCACTCTTTCCCCCCTCTCTCTCACACCCCATCTTCTCCCCCTTTCTCTCTCTCTCTCTCTCTCTCTCTCTCTCTTCTCCCCCTCTTCCTCCCTCCCTCTCGCTATCCATTTCTCTCTCTCACCCCATCTTCTCTCCTTTCCCCTCCTTCTCTCTCCCCCAATCTTTCCCTCTTTTAACCCCCCCCTCCCCCTCCCTCTCCTCCCCCCCGCACATTCTTTTAAATAAACTATCTGCATAGACATCCAGCGTCACCACGCGACATTCCCAGATTTTAGAGAAACTGTTTATCTTTTTTTAAATTTATTATTATTATTTTTACCTTTATAAGGATGAAGTGCTGAGTGAAGACACTGAGACGCCCCCCTGTTCCTGCGCGCCGCTTACCCGGGCATCGTCCCCCTGCAGCAGCCTCCTGAGCGAGCCGTGCGCGTCCCCGCCGCACTCCAGCAGAACGAAGCCCGTACGGCACAGTAACGCGCAGGGCTGTGCACTCTCCTCACACTGCCTCAATGTGTCGGGGTGCTGGCATTGTCCTCTGTTTATACACCCAGAGAGAGAGAGAGAGAGGGGGGAGAGAGAGAGAGAGAGAGAGAGAGAATGAAAGACAGAGAGAGGGAGAAAAGAGAAATAAAAAAAAAGCGGAAAAAATAAATAAATCTGTGCGCTTCCAGTGTGGAGGTCTCAGCGTCCGTCTCTCTGCCTCCACATCTCTGCTCAGGAAAGGGTTAAACCGCGATGTCACCTCTCTCTCTCACTCGTCAGCGAGGTGTGTGTGTGTGTGTGTGTGTGTGAGAGAGGGAGAGAGAGAGGTCCGTTTCCCCGGATGTGGCTGGTGCACTTGAGCTTAAACTAAGCTCTCTCACTTCACTCGTGCAAGGGATCCTTCGGGCCAAAACTCTCAGAAGGACCTTACACGCGCACACATACACACACGCGCAATAACGCACGCGCGCGCACGCACTCACACACACACGCACGCGCAATAACGCACAATCCCAAGTGTATATCCCACGTGAGACGCCCCGGAGTGGATTATGTAACAGAGTTGGCCACTTGTGTATGTGTGTGTGTATGTAGTGTAGTGTGTGTGTGTGTGTGTGTGTGTAATGTAGTGTTGTCCTGTTGAGCACTCAGACCTAATCTTATTTTCCATTTTAAAACAGTTTTCCCTCAAACCTACTGTAGCACTTTACTCACCTTTAACTGCATTACTTCATTGATGTGTATTTGTGTGCATTTGTGCAGTGTTACGCACTAGTGTGTGTGTGTGTGTGTGTGTGTGCCAGTTCAGATCAAAAGCGTGCTCGTTTTCAGCCAGGCTCATGTTAAGAGTGCACACTGAACATGGCAGATTGTTATTCTTTTGCATGATGTCCATGTCCATGTCCATGTGCGAAGGTTTTCCAAGGTCAGATAAGCTGTAACGGTCAGCTGTTTAAAAGAAAAAGAAGAAAAGAAAGATAGACAGAAAAGAAATCCCCGTTTAATTGACCGTCACAGTAATTAGCCTGATCAGCAGCCTGGTCTTAAGCAGATTATATACAGTACAGTTGCAGAGAGAGAGAGAGAGAGAGAGAGGACATGCATGCTCAATAGCTCAATAATGTTGCATCACACTGTTGCAAGTCCTCCATTATGGTGCACGGCTTGGAGTTAGTTTAGCTATACGTATTCACTTCAGCATTATAAATGCACCAGTGTACACCTTAAAGCTCCCCTTAAAGATCATTTTTTTCCAGAACAAAATAGGCAATATGATGAACAGAATTTTCCATCCATACATCTTGGAACCTCTGTAGTCACAACTAGTGACCACTGGATTTATTTCCATTTGTACAACCTCTGGTCAATATTTCCACAGTACAGGCAATTTGGGAACACCACTTAGCCTAACCTGCATGTCTTTGGACTGTGGGAGGGAACCCACAAACTTCAGAGGCAGGAATCGAACCCAGGACCTGGAGGTGCAAAGTGACAGTACTAACCACAAAGCCATGATGCCACAACAAACTGTATTTTAGTTTATTTGAACCAACAAAAAAACAAACAAAGAAAAAGGTCACGTAGGCAAAGAAATAGCACAGGTCACATGATCACTTGATTTTACTGCTGTTTTTGGCTGTTTTTATGACCAAAAATTATTAATTAATAATAATAATAATAATAATAATAATAATAATAATAACATACTAATTTTGAGAGTTCTACATTTGTGTGACGTCATCCCGATACTCTGGTAGTGGTAACATTTATCCTGTATATAAGTAATAATAACTTTCGTTCTACCTGACTTCGTTCCACCTAACCGTTTGATATCTAAAACTCTTTCATTAACAAACACCTGCAAGGCTTCCATACGCACATATATTAAGAAAAAATTGTCATTGAACTATGCTGTGTTGCCGGCATGTATCTGTGCTGCTTGGGTTTTAAGGGTTTTAACTTACTTGAGTCAGGGAAGTTGTAGGTTCAAAGCTTTATATCATGGGAACGCTGGGTGTGAGGCAGGAATACAGAGTGGATGTGATCCCCATCTACTGAAGGCTTATACATTCACAATTGTATTAAAAGTCAACCCTCATTAACAGGCACAAACAGACCTAGATATCCCAATTCTAGGAATATAGATAGATACTGTAGTAGATAGACAGATATTAGATCTTGAAGGAAATTCCAGAACAAAAGAGGTGGCATAATTTTTTTCCCAGTCCTCCTCCAGTCTAGATGTGGGATGCATTCTCTAGATCACGTGATAAGATTTTGCCTTTTTTTTTTTGTTCTCATGCAATTATTTTGCATTGAATTCCAACTGAATGGAAGATAACTCTTCCATGCAGATAATGCTAGCTTGTTTTGTATCAAAAGGTAACAAAATAAACATATGATAACAGGGTGTAAATCCAGGAGAGATTTTAACATCTAAACCAGTCACACCGGGAGGCAGGCCATCTTCTGATACCCTGAAGGAAGAGAATATGTCTCTATACCAGCTCTGAGTTAGCTGAGAGAAGTACTGTACAGGCTATCCAAGGGAAGGAACTCAGGGTACAAGGTGCATGAGAACCCAGTCTGCACATGTCCACACACACAGACCAGAGCTCAGATTCAAACCCATAAGCATGGAGATGCAGGGTGCAGCACTAACCAGTACCATGCCAAATAAGTCTGATCCAAATGTAGACTCCATCTGTCATTTGGAAAGGACTGGATATGGAGAAATGCTGATGCTTGGAGACTAAATAGTGAAAGAAGTGCATTAGTGTGTACAGGTCCCCTCCTGGGACAGGATTAGGATTTAAACCCTAAACCCTGATTAAATAGAAGCTGGTGTATGTTTAGACCACAACTGGCTTCCATTGGTTAGTTTGCTCAACAATCTTAAAGTTTTGACAATACTGCCATGTAGTGGGCACAACTGGGTACTACTCTTCAGTGACATGATGTTTAGAACATTAGTTTATTAAACCTTATTTTAAACAATTTTTATGCATACCCTATCAGTGTGTTTTTTGTAAAGTGTGTATGTGATGGAGGGATTTCAGATACCTACCATTCCTGAGAAGCACATAATGAAGGAATGAAGCAATGATTAACTATTCAGTTGTATGCAAAGGTTTATGCGACTACTCCTAAAAATGATAATTTATTTATACTTTTATTAATTTTTTTCTTTTTAAAACACTCATATAAATAGCATATTATACTTATTGTTATCAGTCTCAGTATTCCTGCCTGCATGCATGCTCCCTCAGTGTTAATCATTTCTCAGATGCATTTCTGAACAGTCCTTGGGCAAGGTCTATCACAGCTGCATCAAACCAGTAGCATGCAGAGGATTAAGTCATGCTTTTTAAAAATTCATTTCCCCACCACCATGCTTGACTCTGCTCCACCCTACATTAAAAAATACAGAAAAATCTAGTTTAAATCCCAGTCTTGGCTAAGTGATAATACACAAGCACTTAGGCAAGAACGCAGGAAAGCAGATCGTAAGTGGACGAAAGATACATTTCAAATATCTTATGAATTTTTAAAAAGGCTCACTCGATACCTTCCAGAAAGCTATAAAAACAGACAGGAAAAGTTATGTCTCAGGTATTGTTTTCTCAAATGGCAATAGACATAAGACTGTATAAAGAACAATCAACTCTTAGGGACAGCATGGTGTTGTAATGGTTAGCACTGTGAACTTGGAGTATAAATGAATGAATGAATGAATAAACAAATTAATTAAACCTTTATTTTGTCAGAAATATGAACCATCTCTTAAAATGTTCAATGATTGTAAAATTGACTGGTGATGATGAGCTTCCACCAGTTCTCTGGATTTTTAAAATACCAGTTTCATCTTATTGTAATTTTTTTTAAATGTATAAACCCACTACATCCCATTAGGATGTTATTCAATTCAATGCTTTATAGAATTATAGCAGCTTTATAGAATTAAAAATGATCTTAAAATCAATTATAAACATGTATGAAAAATGAACTATAGATTATAATGATTGGTTTGTTCCAGATGAGCAAGTCGAGGGTGACAGCGGAAAGAAAAAACTTTCTGAGATGGCAATATGAGGAAACCTTGAGTGGAACCAGGATCAACAGGGAACCCATCCTTATTTGGGTGATATCAGATAGCGTGACCATAAATCTGCCCATATCTGCTATATCTTAGGGCTATAAGGCTGAAATTTCAATATACAATCTGTTTTAAGTTTATATACCACATGGGGCCATCCCCAACAGTGAGCCGTAAGTGTGGAAGAGTGTCTGAGGGTTAAGGTAGGGTGGGAGGTAAATTGTGGGAATGCTGAAATGCAAACCGTACACCAGACAGCTGAACTGTTCGTCAGACCATCCGTCTGATTTCTCTCTGAAAATCTCAGGAATTTGAATAATGTTATCTATTTACCATCAAAGTCCATTAATCTTTTCTAAAAATCATTCGAAAGTTGTTTATATACAGTAAAAATCTGATATTCTCTCTATCTAACATCACCGCCCGCTTTTACACTTGTTTTAGGAAACATTATAGAGTTGCTGATGTTATCATTACAAAAGGGAGTGGCATTAATGACGTCACATTCCCTTTAATCTTTACTACTTTCTGTTTGTCCTTTGAAATATCAGATGTGTCATGTAATTCGATTTAGACAGCTGGAAACTTCAGTCAGGATCGAAACAGAGCGCAGAGAAGTAAGTTTTTTATCATGCTATAAAACCGTAAATGATTTAAACATCATTACACTTAATCAAACCGATTTGGAAAATACTAAAACACACAAAGATACAACAATAACGCAAACACTGAAAAACAAAACGATAATTAATAAAAATACATAGTAATAAGCATGTATGTATTCTTAGATAATTATCAAAGGTATTATAATGTTAATGAGCACGACAGGAACGAATGTTCTGATCAGACCCTGTCAGTTATTTCAACTTTCTTGTGAAGTTGCATGTTTCCGGATTAAATGCAAAAAAAGGATTTATTTTTGTTTACACAGTTGGATGCCATAAACGAAAACTCATGTTTCAACCTGTAAGTTTGCGTTCTTACTCCTACTTCCTCTTTCTCCTTTACACACAAATACGTGACTTGAGTACAAGTAGAGATACCCTGGATAAAATATTATTTAATCTAAATAAGAAGTCATCAATTTACAGTTCTACTTGATTAGTAGTACAAAAGTAATTTTCTCAAAATTTACTTAAGTATCAAATATTGCTTGTATTAGCTCGCAGTAGTCTCTCTCTCTCTCTCTCTCTTTTGTGACATTCCAAGCTTTATATTCATTCATTAATTATTATATGCAAATAAGTTGGAGTGCCATGTTCCTCCACAGGTGGATCAGATTCAGAGCACATTAGTCACCAACTCTGCTCCACACAGCATGGCTTTTGTCAGCATGCCTGCACCTTCCCCTGTATACACTGAACACACTCCAGCTCCTGCGATGTTCCAGGCTCCACCTCAACCTGTGTACAGTAATACTCAAGCTCCTGTAATACCCCAGGGTGTACCAGTTGTGATTCCCGCTCAGCCACCTGTAGCAGTATTCCAGGCTCCTGGTGCTGTGGGTAAGATCTCCACACAATTTCAACACAATGGCTCATAATTTACAGTGAACTGTACGGTATGTACACTGGCAACTAAAAACACACCACACAATGACCAACCAAACCACAAGAACAAGAACAAACATAAAAAATTACACGCTGCCTTACCCACCCCCAAAAACACACACACACACACACACAACACTGTAACCCACCAAATACACAGCTCAAAACACTCCATAAACTCCAACTCCAAAAACACCACCATACACTGACCCTTTACAAAATACTACACAACAAACTGACCCCCCCCCCCAAAAAAAAACACCACACTGACCTCAAAACAAAAAAACACAGATGCCCCTGATTGGCTGTAGAGCCGTGATTAATGGGGGAGCACAAGTACCTCTCATCCCTCCCCCCTGAGAGATCTCCGCCAATCAGCTCTCTCTGTACCTCCGGCTGTGAGAGGAAAACAGCATCACCCGGGGTTCGAACCAGCGATCTCCGGATGATAGGGCAGCACTTTACCACTGCGCCACTCGGAGGCCCCCTGTTGCTGGTATTTTAGCCCGATCCTTCATGCAGATCTCCTCTAGAGCAGTGATGTTTTGGAGCTGTTGCTGGGCAACACGGACTTTCAACTCCCTCCAAAGATTTTCTATAGGGTTGAGATCTGGAGACTGGCTAGGCCACTCCAGGACCCTAAAATGCTTCTTATGAAGCCCGGGCGATGTATTTAGAATCATTGGCATGCTGAAAAACCCAGCCATGTTTCATCTTTAATGCCCTTGCT
The DNA here is from genome assembly GCF_024256425.1 of Clarias gariepinus. Taxonomy (NCBI): domain Eukaryota; kingdom Metazoa; phylum Chordata; class Actinopteri; order Siluriformes; family Clariidae; genus Clarias; species Clarias gariepinus. The sequence goes on from NC_071117.1 coordinate 8,434,066, forward strand.
GATGGGATTTCACTTAAAATCCTACGATACATACACGAATCAGCTGTCCTGGTCCCTTTGCAGAAAAAGAGCCCCAATGTTTCCACCGCCATGCTTCAAAGTACCTATGGTGTTCTTTGGATGCAACTCGGCATTCTTTCTCCTCCAAACACGACAAGTTAAGTCTAGCCCTTGGTAACTTTGGTCCCAGCTCTCTGCAGGTCATTCACTAGGTCCCTGACTGTATGAGGTTGTGGACAGGTGTCTTTTATACTGATAATGAGTTCAAATAGATGCCATTAATACAGGTAACGAGTGGAGGACAGAGGAGCCTCTTAAAGAAGAAGTTACAGGTCTGTGAGAGCCAGAAATCTTGCTTGTTTGTAGGTGACCAAATACTTATTTTACAGAGGAATTTACCAATTAATTTATTAAAAATCCTACAATGTGATTTTCCAGATTTTTTTTTCTTATTTCATCTCTTATAGTTGAGTTATACCTATGATGAGAATTACAAGCCTCTCTCATCTTTTTAAGTTGGAGAACTTGAACAATTGTATGTATGTGTGTTATTGCAGTAATACAACCTTCTATGTCATCCTTTCCTGCACCAATGAGCTGTGGTTTTTGCCAGAGGCAAATTGTTACAATGACCAAACCCATTAATGGACTCCTTACCTGGTTAATTTCTGGGGTGCTCTTCTTCCTCTGGTAAGATCACACACAGACACACACACACACACACCCACACACACACACAGTTTCACACTCCCTGTCACCTCTCTGCAGCCTCTGGCCATGCTGCTTGATTCCTTTCTTTGTGGAAGCCTGTAAGGACGTCGAGCATTCCTGCCCCAACTGCAGGAACGTTATCCATATTTATCAAAGGATGTGAGATGTTCCACACAGGAGAACTCAAAGGACTCTGGAAAACATCATAAACTGGAATAAAGGCTGTAGAAATATATAATTTAACTATTTAACTATTTTAAAAGTTGATTTGCTGTAAAATAAATAACAGAAACATGTTTTTTATTTATTTATTATAATTATTAGATTATCTTTGGCCAAACCTGCAACTTTTGGGCCCGTATTCACAAAGACTTTTACGATTCTCTCAGAGAGCTCCTATCTTAGCTTACAAAGTCCTAGCTGGGAGTCTTAAAGTAAAAGTGATTTCTCAGAGCAACTCTGAGTAAGGAAAGTACAAAAACCTTTGTCTTAGTGAGGAGGGCTGGTTGACCCTGTTGCTATGGATGACGCAGCAGATTAAGGACTGTGATTGGTTAATAAAAAAAAAATCTGTAAAAGTCTTAGAATTCACCCTTTGTAAAAATTGAATATATGATAAAAGAATAGACGGTAAAATCATAATGTTTGTATATAAAGAAATTGTATAATTATGAATGCAGGCTTCTTTTATTGTTCTAGGCTTAATATCTTAAAGTTAATTAAAATAAATGTTGAAAATGTGTCTAATTTTAACGCAACCAATTTCCACACAGTACAGTAGTTACGATATTTAAGTTTTTACATTTATTTACTGTACTGATTTTATTTACATGATTTACATGATTGCAGTCTATTTAAGTTGCACTTTTGGATGTTATGTAGCCAACAATCCAAGAGAGACATGAGGAAGTAAAACAACAAGAAAACCAAGCTGGACAGAAGAGCAGTGTTAACAGTACTTTTATGTTTAGTTGTTGGAGAATATTTCTTCTTTCCACCATTTTGTTCTCTGTTATAAAAACTCTTAAGCCTCTTAAAAGTTCTCCTTTTTACTCTTAACAATTTTTACCTTAAGAGCTGTTTTTAGGTCGAAGATGTCAATCATTTTTATCTTAACTAAGATTTAGTCCTATAAATTTTAGGTGAAATTTTGAGAAAATGTCATAATTCTAAGTATTTGCTTAGAATTTCGTCACTAGGAGCACCTTTTAGGCTTAAGGTTGAGTTTTGAGAACACTTCACACACTTTCTTTTGTATAAATGATAAAACTTGATGAAAAAGGAATGTTGAAATGAGTAACATTTGCATGTGCAGCTACAGTATGTGTAGGATTGGATATGACTGCTCTTCAGACTGGATTGAGATTTGGGCCAAACCATGCTTAAATGGAGCCTGTGTTCATGTTTGGACCAAAACTGTTTTTCATAGTGGCGCAATAATTTAATTCTTTGACAGCATTCTGTAATTCTCTTGACCTCTGATTTGATTTAGCTAATCGGCAACAACAATTAGGAAAAAGAAGTAAGTTCAGATCTACAGCTTTTTACGGTTTAAGAATATCGTGGCCACAATGGAGCACAAATGATCAAATAAATAAAAAAAATAAGGAGACACTTGTGTTGTCTCAGTCAGTTTATCACTGCCAACTCTGGGGTGAGCTCAGAGCAAAGCTGCCCTCTAGAGGTTAAATTGATGAAATGCTATACTCTTGGGAAAAAAGAAAAAGATGCAATAATGGTGTTTCATTTACATTCATGCATTTAGCAGATGCTCATATCTAGAGTAGAAGTGTTTTGAAGTTTCCATCATTGGATAAATCCACTAGTTAGGTTACTAACTAAGTACGAGTCAAACACTATCGGGAACCCAAATATTGGTGAAGCAAATATGTCTTTAGTCGTCGTTTAAAGATGTGCGAGACCAATCTGTATGGACATCTAGAGGAAGGTAATTCCATCACCTAGGTGACAGTGGTTGGTGTGGAAAAACCTAGAAAGGTTAAAAACAAGATGTGCAGCTGCATTCTGGATCAGCTGCAGAGAACTAACGGTTGACAGAGACAGACTGGCCAAGGGTGAGTTGCTGTAGTCCAGTCTTGAAACGGTGTTACAGTACTTGCTACCCGAGACAACAATCGTCTTGCAAAAGAAATGGAGTTGAGTTAATCTTGCATATGACACTAATTGTTCGGAGGGTTTTACTGACAAAGGTACATTGATAAGAGCTTAGACCTAAATCCAATTGAGAATTTGTGGCAAGACTTGAAGATTGCTGTTCAGAGATGTTCTTCATCCAATTTGACTGAGCTTGAGCTATTTTCAAAGAAAAATGAGCAAAAATTTCACTTACTAGATGAGCACTGCTGGTAGAGACTTGCAGCTGTAATTGCAGAAAAAGGTGGTTTTACAAAATATTGACTCAGGAAAGCTGAATACAAATGCACATATTTTTTAGATTTTTATTGGTAATAATTTTTAGTACGGTTTATTATGATTCACTGAGTTTTGGCGCTGTGATTAGGGTTTCATCTTTCCGCGTGTTGGTCCACAGATAGTCAAACTGCATAGGTGAGATAGGGGTATAACAGCAGGAATAACAGAGGGGGGGCAGGGTATCGGGGGCGGGGCTTGTAGGACGAATTCCACACACACACTAAGGGATTGGGAATCAATGCTGTCTGGCTCATGGATTACATAAATTTTTTGAAAAAGTAACTAAAATAAATGAGTACTTAAATGGCGGAACTAATGCGTTAGATTACTCGTTACATCAAAAAAGTAATCCAAGTACCCTACGCATTACTTTGTAACACGTTACACCCAACACTGTTCCCTAATATGTGCCACTTTGTGTTGGTCTATCACAAAAAATCCCAGTGAAAAGTACATTAACGTTTGTAGTTGTAACGTGACAAAATGTGTAAAAGTGTAAGAGGTGTAAATTCTTGTGCAAGGCCCTAAGTCTCCTGAGATAGGCTCCAGGCCCTCGTGACCCTGTATACAGTGTAAAGCGGTGTAGATTATGAGTGATCTCAGTAAAAGATTCAGGTCAATGTTGTTATGTGCACGTGTGTTGATGAGGCTTGACTGGCATTTTAATCTTAACCTGAAACTGTTAATCATCTGATTAACCACACCCTTTAATTTATCATGACATAACTCCAAAAAATGTGTTTATTGTGAGGAAAACACAGGGTAGCTATTAGGGTCACTGAACCCAATTCCCGTGTAAAGTTGTAACCTAAATTATATGTTTGCTTTATTAAAAGATTTTTAATGTTTGTTAATTATAAAGTGTACATGGAAAGCAGCTGTATACTTTGTAATTCTATTTATACAGTTACATACACACTGAGTGAGGTTTGTGTTCACAACCTGTCAGGTTGCATTCCTCTCTCTTTCATTCCTCTCTCTCCCCTCTCTCTGTATCAGTCGGAACTAACTGACACGAAGAACACAGGTACGTACTGTATATACGTGTATGTATGTGTGCATGTTTGAAATTAGGTTTAACGAAGGCAACATACTACATGCAAAAATATGTTTTGTTAAAAATGTTTTGCAAAAATTTGTAAAACAAAAGTAGCAAAGAAAGTAACAGTTTTAATTAATTTAAGTTATATTTCATATAATTTATAATTTATAAGAAAGTATTATTATTATTATTATTATTTATTAAATTATATTAAATGAAATGCTTAAATGACTGTTTGTGACCTAAAAAAAGGGAAGATGAGATAGAATAGGAATATAAAAATAGATTTCCCTAAATTATAAAAGAAAAAAATGCACATAAAAAAGAAACATTATAATGCAGTACAGTTAGAACACAATTTTAAATAGAAATATACAAAATGGATAATATAAAATGGATAAATTGAAAAAAATGGAGTGGTAAAAAAAAAAGGTCAAAATGTAAAGTTAAGGTTTAAAAAACAACCTTGGATAAATATTTTTATACTACAGTAAATTTATTGTTTTAATATAAATATTATCATATTATTAACAAAATATTATCATACCTATTGATATGTATGATAATATTTTGTTAATAATATGATAATATTTTTAATGTACCTTAATATAAAATACATTATACTATTTTTCTCTTCCTGAAGTGTGTATAAATGTTTTTGGAGGACTCTGTATGTACATAGACACAATTAATGAAACCAAATGACAAAATAACAATTAATAGCAATACATTAATAACATCACATAAACATCACATAAAATGAAAACTCCGTCACACAGGTCACTTTTATAAAATCGGAGCAAGCCCTTTCTTTTTTATACATTACGTTGCTTGATGTGTGTTTTATTGCAAATCATATGTGCAGAGCTTTGCATGGCTTTGTTTATACAGTTACACACTATACACACTCTGACTCAGTTTTAGTGTGTGCAAACACTCGGGGCATTAGGCGGGGTTCACCCTGGACAGGGTGCCAATCCATCGCATGGCACACAAGCACAAATGCAGCCAGCCTCTCACTCACACACTATGGGCAAGTTTTGTCAACTAGCCTAACCTGCATATGTTTGGACTCTGGGAGAAAACCGAAATGCCTGGAGGAAACCCATCATGCATGGGAAGAACATACAACCTCCATGCACCAGATCCGAAGGTGAAAATCGAACCCTCGACCGTGGAACTGTGAGGCCACAGTGCCAATCAATACGCCGCTGTGCATCCCTGAAAGAAAACAGCAACATATAATTGATGGTTGTTATTCTACTTTAAATTTGTGACCTTTAATTATAATTATTTTTAATTATACTTTACACTATACTTCAATTAGCTTTAATTAACCCTGGAAGTGCTAATCACTACGGCACCGTAAACGCCTAAATTCCTGCCCTTGCATGCTTGACCCTTCCCAGGAAAATAATAAAAGCATTTAGCTATTGTTCAAACCTGTATCTATGTCAACAGGTGCATCAGAACAAGTGCCTGCTAGTCCGTGCAACATGACTTACGCAATGAATCCGGCTGCACCTCCACCTGTAATCCAGACCCAGCCAACTGTGGGTAAGTCTTCTAAAACTCTTCAGTCTCAGGTCGTTGTATTTAACGGTGTCCTGTAAGAGTCATTATTGAACGTCTCATGCTGTAATATTGTTGAATAAAATGTTTGTGATTTACAGTGATGCAGTCTCCCATGTCATCCGAACCTGGGTCAGCGATGTGCTCTTCCTGCCAGCAGCAGGTTGTCACGGTTACTCGGCCCATCAACGGTCTTATCACCTGGCTGATTTGCGGGATCCTTTTCTTTTTCATGTAAGAGATCTCACAGACTTTCTCTCACACAACCACACATGCACTTTCCTTAACACTTCCTCTTCCGTCTGTCCGCAGCATCTGGCCGTGCTGCTTGATTCCTTTCTGCGTGAAGTCCTGCAGGGATGTCGAGCACACCTGCCCCAACTGCAGGAAGGTCATCTACGTTCACAAACGAATATGAGAAGAACCCGGAGAACATCATAAACTGGAATAAAAGCTGTAGGAGAATTAATAATTGTGCTGAATAAAAGAATAAGTAACTAGTTTTGCCATTAAAACAGCAATCAGTGACCTCTTTGGCTCTGACCCTAGAGTTAATTAAAATCACTTCATGTTCTCATTCTTTTTAAAAAAAAGTTTTGGCAATCTTCTTGTACATCTTCGAATCATGATTAAAAATGATTAACATTCAATTTTTATTAACATAAAATGAGTCAAAAACTGTTATAATAGCCTTCCAAAAAAAGGGCCAACTTAGTAAAGTTTCTATTTCAACATGTGTGGTTATTTTTAATTCTGCATTTTTGGTACAACTATGGCACGTGGAAAACATCTTTATCCAAAGCAATTTTTCCATAATTATACATCTTGCTTAAGGGCACAACGGTGATATCTTGATGGTGCTCTGGTCTTAACAGCTGAGCTACCCCTCACCCTCACCAGTCACATGGAACATGAGTGTTAAGGGACTGTATTTAAAAGGAAAGGAACATAACTGCTGAGGAGACAGGGTGGTGCGGCTACAGAAGGGACTATTGATCATATTAAGCATCAACCTAGCTTATTTTGCTCATCCTTGTTATGTTTCCACACAGATGGTGGCATACTGAGATATAGGGAATCACTTAGGTATTAATTAGACCACACAGTGTCCTCTGGATTAATATATATTGTTTATTGTATGACAGCACTGAAGTTGTAGTTATTGTCAAGTTTAAAAGGTAGACCAGCTGAGCATTACTTGGGACAAGGCCTAAAAAAACTTTTTAATGCATTACTATTTTTAAGGCGCAACTCAATCATACAACATAGTTTAACTCTATTGTCTTCCCTTAATCGAAGTGCTGTTACCCGGCTTTGGGTGATAATGGCACATTTAACACAGACGACTGAGGAAACAACACCAGGTGTGCTGAGTGGAAAGTTTCATAATAAAAAGCTTCTATGCAGAAGTTAAAACCGAAATTGTGTGTCTGAGCTACCTTTAAGGGGAACTATTTTTTTTACAAGTGTTTATATGGGAGGTGTGGAAATGTAGATGTGGGAGTGGCTGCTCAGGCTCTACTGTAGGTTGTTGATTTTCAGACATGAGGATTCGGGCTCGAGCTTCGCTGTCGGTAGGTTGCCACACCCTGTACTACCTAACCGCATGCAGTGCTGGTCACATTTAAAAGACTTTTTTACCATCTGTTTAATGTACCATTTGTTACCCTACCCCACTTCTCCGCTCCCTGTAGCTGCGAGCATTAAATTTAAAACACTGATGCTCGCCTACAAAGCGAATAATGGCCCAGCACCACTTACCCCTCTGCTTGAATGACACCACACACTCTACCCCACGTTCCCTCCAATCCTCCAGCACTGCTCCTCTGGTCCCATCATCTCTCAGGGATAAACGAAGACATTCATCCAGATTATTTTCTGTTTTGGTACCTACTGTAGGAAGTGGAATGAACTCCTCTAGATGTCTGTACATTTTTAAACAACGACTTGAGATGTATCTGTTTCTTCAGTCCTTGGACTTGACCTAGTTACCCAGTGTAAGTATCTATGCAATGACGGAAACATTAAAGCATTTTGGATAAGAGCGTCTGCCAAATGCCTAAATGTAATTAGTATGCACGTACTGTATATGTACTGTATGTATATATCTATGTGACTAATATGCATGTCCTTAGACTCTGGGAGGAGGAAACCCACCAAGCATAAGTAATCTCAGTAAAAGCTTCAGGTCCATGTTGGTATGGGCACGTTCTGGCACCTAGCTGATGAGGTTCGACTGCCATTTTTAGCTAATTCTGAAACTGTCACTCATCAGCTTAGCCACACCCTTTCATCATCTGATAATTCCGTACTTCTGTAATTCTTTTTATACAGTTACATTACTTCTGCTCTCTCTTCTGCTCCTCAAACCTTCGTTTGATTGGTAATACCAGGGTGTTGCGTGTAACTTGATTTAGTCAGCCTGTATCAGTCGGAATAAACTGACACAAAGAACACAGGTATGTTCAGTACTGTATATAAAGATGTATGCATGTGTGTGTGTTTGAATGTAGGTTTAATAAAGGCAACATACTACACGCAAAATTTGATGCTTTGTTAAAAATGTTTTGTTAAAATTTGTAAAAAAAAAAAAAGTAAAGAAAGTTACAGCTTTGAAATTTTATAAATTATTTTATAATTTAAGTTTATATTTTGTATTTTTTGTATTCGAATCGTTTGTCGGAATGAATTTTTTTAATTTCTGTATTTACATTGACAAATTGACATGAAAACTGTAAGATGACATTAAATAAAATAATATTACTTTTTTTTTTAAATTACATTTTGGATTTTTATTTTGTTATTTACACCTCCATACACAGTATGATGTGCAATAAAATGCCTAAATGACTGTTTATTTAAAAAAGAAAACATGAGATAAAATAAGAAGATAGATACTGTAGATAGACAGATAGATTTTCCTGAAATAATAAAAGAAGTAAATTTGCAATCTGTAAAATAAATTATTAATAAATTAACAAATAAATTATTAGCACTAAGCATGTAAAATAAATAAAATCTAGAAAAGATTTAAAATAAAGTATTATATAAAGATATACAGTTACAATAAAATTAAATTGAAAATAGAAATATATAAAATAAATGTATAAATGTATAAATAAATAAAATGTATAAATTATACAGAATGTGTAATATACAATATATAGTGAAAAAGTATGTGAATTTCATGAAATTTCATGATTTTTTGCATTAATTTCTATTGAAAGTATTGACCAATATAATCTGCCTAAAATATTATCACAAAAAAATTCTGAACCTTCATGTCTTTATTAAACACAGTCATTCAATATTCAAAATAGAAGTGGAAAAAGGAAGTGAACCCTTGGAATTAATAACTGGTTGACCCTCTTGGCAGCAATAACCTCCAGCAGGTGCTTCCTGTAGCTGTGGATCAAACCTTGGCAGAACTGCTCTAGCGCCGTCATATTCTTTGGACGTCTCATGTGTACAGTATGACATTCTTTAAGTCATTCAGGTTGACTTCTGGGTTTCTGATTTAGTTTTTCTGAAGCCTTTCTGTTGTGGACTTGCTCTGGTGTTTTGGGTCTTTGTTCTGTTCTATCATCCAACTCCTACAGAGGTTCAACTGATGTACAGACATCCCCACATTATCCTGAAGAATTTAGTGATACACTTAAGAATTCTTCTTCCCCTCTATGACTGCTAGCTGGCCAGGTCCTGAAGCAGCAAAGCAGGCTTAAATCATGATGTTTCCTCCACCATACAGTCTAATGCAAAAGTTTAGGCACCCCTTGATAAATAACAGAGTTCTGTGATTTCTATTTGAAAAGATGTTAACACAGTCTCTCTTGGAAATGGACATATTTTAGCAAACATTAATGCATAGTTACTTTTTATGCCATAAATTGAACAAAAATTAAAAATAAAAACATTATTATGGCACTGTGCGAAAGTTTGGGCACCTTAGGAGTTCCAGACCTTAATTAGATCTGATGCATGGCAACAGCTGTCATTAGTAAATGTCAATTTCGAAGCTTTACTAATACTTTGATTCTTCAAACCTTGTGCACACACTTGCGGACACTCAACAACCATGGGTTCCTCAAAGCAGCTGTGTAAGACTCTATAAAGGAAATTTATTGATGCCTTCAATGCAGGAGAAGGCTACAAGAAGATAGCAAAGCGTTGTCAGCCTGCAGAAATGTAATGAGGAGATGGCAGTTCAGAGGAACTGTGGAGGTCAAGATGAGATCTGAAAGACCAAAAAACCTCTCGGAGAGAACTGCTCATAGGCTTGTCAGAAAGACAAATTAAAACCCCAATTTGACTGCAAAAAAAAAAAAAAAAACTGCAGAAGGATTTAACAGACTCAGGAGTGGTGGTGCACCGTTCCACAAGACCTTCATGGAAGAGTCAACAGAAAAAAACTTACCGGCAGCCCTATCATAAAATCCAATGTCAGAAAGATTCAACAGAACATCTATTGAAGCCTGGTGTGTTTTGGGAAACAAGTGCTGTGGACTGATGAAGTTAAAATAGAACTCTTTGGCCACAATCAGCAAAGACATGTTTGGAGAAAAAAAAGAGCAGCATTTCATAAAAAGAACATCCTGCCAACTATGAGGTGGATCTATCATGCTTTGGGGCCGTGTTGCAGCCAGTGGCAACGGAAACATTGCGGGAGGAGGGAAGAATGGATTCCACTAAATACCAACAAATTTTGGAAGCAAACATCACACCATCTGTAAAAAAGCTGAAGCTGAAAAGAGGATGGCTTCTACAACAGGACAATGATCCTAAACATACCTCGAGATCCACTATAGAATACCTCAAGCTGAAGATTTTGGAAAGGCCATCACAATCCCCTGATTAAATCATCATTAAAAATGTATGGGTAGATCTTAAAAGAACTGTGCATGCAAGACGACCAAAGAATATTACAGAACTAGAAGCCTTTTGCAAGGAAGAATAGGAGAAAATCCCAAGTAAAAGAATTGAAAGACTTTTAGTCGGTTATAAAATGCTTAGCAAGCTGTGATATCTGCCCGAGGAGGTGTTACTAAGTACTGATTATGTAGGGTGCCCAAACTTTTGCACAGTGCCACAATAATGTTTTTATTTTTCATCTTTGTTCAATTAATAACATAAAAAGTAACTATGCATCAATGTTTGCTGAAAATATTGTGCATTTTTTCCATTTCTAAAAGAGATTGTGTTAACATCTCTTCAATTAAAAAAATCACCAAAATCTTTTATTTATTAAGGGGTGTCTAAACCTTTGCACAAGACTGTGCCTTACAGTTAAGATGATGTTTTCTTGATAATGCACAGTTCCCTTTTTATGTCAGATGTATTTCTGCATGTTATTTCCAAATAGTTCAATCTCAGTTTCATCAGCAAACAAAAAATTTCGCAAACTTCAGGTGTGCAGAAATGTTCTTTTTAGTACGCAGTGGCTTCCTTTGTGGTCTCCTGCCATAGACACCCTACTTGTTCAATGTTTAAGTACTGTGGTCATGAACACAGATGTTATTTAGTTCCAACGATGCCTTCAAATCTTTGGCTGTCACTCAGTGTGAGTGTGATGAGTCTTCGTTTTCGGTTATTTTGACTGGGCGACCACTTTTTGGTAGAGTAGCCACAAATGTGTCTCCATTTGCCAAACTGTCGACTTATAAGCTTCATTTCAGCTTTATGTGAATCAACATTTCTTTATAATAGATCCCCTGAAAGCTCTTTATGGCGAGTTATGGCTCACAGAAGTAAATTCTTCTTCTAAGAGTGTTTTTTAAATCAGTAGCTCTAGTCCACACCTCCAAATGCAATTTTCCTAACAAGTCTCTGTTAGCTGTAAAGTTAGCTGTAATTACCCATTAAAGTGCAAGGCTACCATACATTAAGCTTTTGTTTAAACCTGTTTCTATGTCAACAGGCACATTGGAACAAGTGCATACTATTCACTGCACCTGCTTTCATGCAACATGGCTTATGCAATGAATCCGGATGCACCTTCACCTGTAATCCAGACCCAGCCAATCGTGGGTAAGTCTTCTTATATTCTTCAGCTTCAGGCTGTTGTACTTCATGGTGTCCTGTAAGTGCGAGTCCTCACTGAATGTCACATGCTGTAATATTGTTAAATAAAATGCATGCATTTGTACGTGATTTACAGTGATGCAGCCCCCTATTTCATCTGAACCTGGGTCAGCAATGTGCTGTGGCTGCCAGCAGCAGGTTGTGACGGTTACTCGACCCATCAACGGCTTAATTACCTGGCTGATTTCTGGGCTACTCTTTATTTTAGTGTAAGAGATCTTAGAGCCTTACTCGAACACAGTTCGTACAAAACCATGTATGCTGCTTTACGCTTCTCCTTCTATCTCTTTTTAGCATCTGGCCGTGCTGCTTGATTCCTTTCTGCGTGAAGTCCTGCAGGGACGTCGAACACACCTGCCCCAACTGCAGGAACATCATCCACATTCACAAACGGATATGAGACGTTCATACAGGAGAACCTGGAGAATATCATAAAATAAAAGAAAAGCTGTAGGACAATTAATAATTGTGTTTTATTTTAATATTAAATGAAAAATGTGTAACTAGTTTTGCCATTAAAACAGTAATCAGTGATCTTTTTGGCTCTGACCCTTGAGTTAGTGAAATTGTTGTCCCTTGTGTTCTCATTTCTTTTTTAAATTTTTTTCAAAAGAGTGAGTCAAAAACTGTAATAATAGTTTTCAGGAAAAAGTCCAAGTTTGTTCACTTAGTAAAGTTTCTATAGCAACATGTGTGGTTATTTTTAAAATTCAGCATTTATGGTACAGCTGCAGTATGGCACATGGAAAACGCCTTTATCCAGAGCAATTTTTCCATAATTATATTGTACATTTAAGCAGTTTGAGGGCCTTGATCAAGGGTATCTTGGTGGTCAGTCGCGAGTGTGAAACGAGAGGTGTACTTGATTGGATAGGAACACAACTGCTGAGGGATGTGGTGGTTAGTGGCAGTAGTGGCTGGATAAGAGACTGCTCAATCATGTTACAAATCAACCTATTATAAGGAAATGTCTCAAACAATTAAGGCTGTGGGTTACTGGGTTACTGATCAGTAGGTCAAAGGTTTGAGTCCCAGCACTTCCAAGTTGTTTAACACTGTTTAACCCTATTTACTTCACAGCTTCCTAATTGTGATATGCGTAAAAGTTAATTTACTATGCTGTCAGGTACATGTGATGAATGATTGTAACGTTTATTTACCTGCTTTTGCTCATCATTGTCAAAGCCATACACCGTTTAGAACAAGTTCTCCATCATTTTGCTTTTCAATATAAAGTGTAAATCACTGTTGTACTGATATGTGCAGGGAATTGGTTAGTTATTTATTAGACCACACAGTGTCATCTGGATTAATATAGGCATTGCTCATTATTAGATAGATAGGAATAATGAGGCTGTAGTTGTTGTCACGTCCAAAATGTGTCCCTGCTGGGCATTACGTTGTTCAGGGGAAAAAGTTAAAACTCTCAAGTCAAGCAAAAATGTGAAAAACTTTCACTCACGGCTAACATCAGATTTATCAGGATCGTTTCGTAAAAGTGAGACGATATCAAGCTGATATAAAAAAATGAGTGAGAGTTGAGTCCTACAGTCAGTACTCCAATGTCTCAAACATGTATTAAGTCTAACCCCCAGGCTTAACTTGCCTTCAAAACCAGATTAACAGAAACAAGCTACACGACCTAAACTGAAGTTTAAAATAAACCTCTCACGAGACAGGTTTAGCTGCAGGTCAGTGTCATTTGTCAAGGCAGACACATGGATTACCTTGACAATGTAAATGAAGATTAACGAGCACCACCGGCAAGACAGGTTCTTGCTGACCCATTGCAACATTTTGATGACATTAGTTTTAAAGATTGTTTGAGAATTTTAATTTTTGAAACACAGCCTCTATGATTTTTGTCTCCAGGTGGTCAGATCATTACGATTTCTGCCATGTGGTACCTTTTACAGAGAAACTGGAGATTTATGCATTGCATTTAAGTAGACATTTTGAAATGATTTAGCTTTTAATTTATGTGCTCTGATCAGACACATTTTCACATGCAATGTGCCCATAAAATACTGTACATATTATGAGAAATAGTTTAGTTGTCTGGTATGTTAGAGAACGTTGCATAATATCTACTAGTGTGTCGCTCCGAGTGTGTCGCTCCGCCCCTAATGGTGCGCGAGCGAGCAGTTCGAAAAGATGTGGTCGGCTGGCGTCACACGGTTCGGAGGAAACACGTGATAATCTTTGGCTAAATGGTAGTAGTAGCATTAATGTGGGAGCCCCCTAGTGTCGGGGAGGAATTGGCCATGACTAAATTAGGGAGAAAATCGGGGAAAAAAAAAAAGCATCTTGAGTTTTACATATTTGCCACACGAGTACCCTGTACATTCTCTGATCACATATTTTTATTTTTAACAATCTATTAGGAAACATTCAGGTTCTATGATGGAAAACACTCATACAAGTTCCAATTTTCCAACCTTTATGGACTGTTGCCACACGACATGAAACAATAGGTTTAATAAGCCTGTGATTATTAGCGTGATCCATCTTGAAAGGAAACTGTTTAACAAACGCACATGGTAAGTTCAGTGATGTGTCTCAAATTGCTTTGCAATGACAAGGCCTTTCTGGAAATTTTAAGCAAGACCTCTAGCAATAGATCATTATAAAATGTTTTATCTATGATATATCGTATATCTTATATGATCTATAATATTGATTGAAACAAATGACACTATTTGGAGGAAATTTGTATTTGTATTTGTAAATCATATTTTTTTATATTTAATTACAATAAACATGTCAACAATAGTTCAAATGTAACTACAGGCTTAAAAATCCATTTAATAGATTACAGTTGGAATAAATAGTACTACACTGCAGTATATCACAGCATTACAGTGCAGTTTGTTATTTAATAATCCTCAAATGATTGATGCCAAAATATGAGTAAAGCTTTATTTTACATATTTTTTTCTATTATTCTACATAGTTTATATTTTATTTTGAAATATTGCATCTAAGTTGAAAAAAAAATACTCCCACTCCCTTGTTCATTCTCCATTGTCCTTATACAAGGTCATAAAAGCTCTGGAGCTTTTCCCAAAGGACTTGGGGCACAAGAAAAGGTACACACTCAACCCAATACTGTACATTGCTGGACACAAGCATGCACAAACTCACACCCCCACTCACACACTACAGGCACTTTTGGACTACCCGCAGGAAACCTACCAACCCTTAAGCATGGAGGTGCGAGGCCAAAGTGCAAAACACTACACCACTACCCCTTCCTGAAAGAAAACATAATTTTGAATATTTAAAAATTACTTAGAAATACATGTTAAAGTGTGATTAATTGTTGTGTATGTTAGCCTTTCGCTCCTCTGTTGAGGGGTCACTACAGTGGTCCATCCAATCTACACATTATTTGGCACAAGTTTTGCGCTGTATGCCAGTCCTAATGTAACTCCTTCCATTTTAACTGTGCTTGGGACATGGCTGAAGTTTGGGTGGGAATTGAACCTGGGCATTCTGCATGGTGGGCTAGAAACCTATTACTGAAGTATCACCAATGCAAAATATATAAAATTCATCTATCCATCTAGGAACCTCTATAGTCCAGCAAGGGACCATGGAGGCCAGTGGTGACCATTGTATTTATTCCCATTTTTACATCAGTGGTATGGAGAATTTGGTAATGCCAATTACACTAATCTGCATTTCCTTTAACTGTGGTCCTCCGGAGTACCCAAAGGAAACCCAGCAAGCATGGAGAGAACATGCAATCTCCATACACACAGACCCGAGGCTGGAATCAAACCCAGACCCCAAAATATGATTAATAATTATTATTCTACTTTTTAACGTGACATTTCTAAGAAAAGAAAAGACAATTTTACAATATAATTTGATAAGCTTAAAAAAACATGATCAAAGAATTCTTGCCATAAACAAATTTTAATGGTCCCACACTATCTAAACATGCTCTCCCACAATACCTGAACACAGAGAGAAGTGATATAAGTATATAGATATAGGTATATATATAGTATCTGTACTGTATATAATAGATGTAACTGATGTTTAGAAAGAATTAAACATTTAATTTCTTTCCCTAAAAAGAAATTAAACCAGTTCATCTAGAATGTTCAGAGGTAGGTAAAAGATCTTAAAACATAGTTAATAATAGATTCCTAATTTTTGTGGTTGAGGAAAGAAAAAGAAACTAACACATTTAAAGATGAAAAAAGGTCAATTTAAATCACTTATTTTTGTGAGATTTTCAATTTACCATTTGGTCTACATTTATTGCGTTTGGAAGATGCCCTATATCGTATTCACAAAGGGACTGTGTGGGTGCAAACTTTCATTCCATCCATGCAGGAGTCACGCCAGATACTCTAATAAAGCCAAGAATGATTAGGTAAACAGGTGGGTGGTATCGGGTGTGGCTTCTGCTTGGTTGTAATGAAAACATGCATTCACACACACTGGCCCATTATGATGATTTTACATGCCCGCACTAAAATAACAAAAATGAAACTTCATAATAAAAGCCTTCATGCCCCACTGACAGCATTTCAGGGGCGTAACTTAACAATCGACCTAAAATTAAATATTCATGAGAAAAACAGTCTTAACTCATGGTTGTTTAGAGACGATTCTTTTTTTACTTAAATACTCTACTATTTAAATTAGAGAAACATCCAGAAACTTGTCACTGTCGTGCCATTTTTGTGCCATCCAAACGTTTATACATTACCGCTCAAAAGTTTGGGATCACTTAGAAATGTTATTGTCTTCCAAGAGACTTTCTTCATATTGTAATGTACTACATATTGTAACTTACTACAGTATATTAACATCATAATTCTATTTCATTATTTATAGGGGACAGTGGCGCAAGATGCTTACTCTAGGGAATTTTTAATTAATCTTGTACAGAAAGCTTCTAAATAAAGCTAATTTGGTGAATAAATTATATAGCCATACACTGATATAATCTATTGGCAACTAACAGCATAAGTATGCGTGAACACACATCACCTATTAAAATGTGTACTGCTATACTGTCGGCTGCTTCCATCGAGGGGTCGCCACAGCAGACCATCCAATGTTGCATAAAAAAAAAAAAATATATATATATATATATATATAGTAGATTATTATTAAATCTGACACATATCTGTTTTTACTATATACATCAATATCTCTTAACATCACTTTTACTCAACATTTAGATTTTAACTTTGGGTATACGCCTGATCCTCAGACTGCTGCGGATATGTTTGCTCTAATGACCTACCGACTGTATGTTTTATCTCATAGTGGTGATTCACATTATTGCTTGTTTTTAGCACCATGTTTTCGGAGCATGCGAGACAAACAGGATTTAAACTTCCTGCAGGAATAATAAACATACTATGATCTGTCCAATCATCTTTAAAGGATTCATTTTCAAATCTATTATTCCTTCTTTTGGAGTAAGCCATGGAGTAAACCATGCTGTGTCACGTTTGTTTGTAGATGCATTATGGTCTCTGTGTGTTCTGCATACTCTGTGTGTACACAGTAATCCATCATGTTAATTCGCTCTGTTGAGTGATACATACAGTATAGCCACGCCCACCTGTGTGTTTGAATGAATGCATTGTATGCATTGAATGTATGTATTTTTTAAAAATCTGCGTGTTCTGCATACTCTGTGTACACAGTACCCTATCATGTTGATTGGCTCTGTTGAGTAATACATATAGCTGCGCCGACCTCGAGGGCAAAATCGCTATATTCGTCTAAAAATGTGATGGCTGATCTGACGTAATCTGGCACAAAACTGCACATAACGTCCCAGACAGACAAAATTACAGGCAAAAATTTTCTGGTCCTTCAATGTATGAAAAGTAAAGATATCATTGAAAGAATGATCCACAGACAAAACCTCTTTTCTTTTATGTATATATTTAATTTAGAAATATTTATTTTATTTTTGCAAATCTGTACAAATTCTCTGATTTTGATAACATTATTTGCCCATTTAAAGAAACGTCTCTAAATAACCATAATCATTTTTTTTTTATAAATATTTATTTACAGGCCAAATGTCGGGATAGGGTAGTTGAGCCACTGATCTGGGGGCGTGAGTCGTATGCTGGTTCTATACTTGCCTACAATTTCAACTTGCTGGTGCACCTTACGTACAGTTTTTGTTCTTGCCAGGATATACAGTCATCATGCATGTGTACATGAAAACAATGTTATTTGACAGCTTTTTTACCTCATTATTGCACCTTCATTTTTACTTTACCTTTTCCTCACTGCAATTCTTGCTTGTTGCTTACTTGTTGTATAATATGTTACTCCTGTAACGATCATTTCTGTATCGCAGAAGTATTGCAGAGAAATTTTGTATCACAAACTAACCCGGGATGATCAGAAGACTTAGCACTTAGCGGTTAGCCCTTTGTAGCGTGGATGGTAAACCCAAACGTGGAAGCAAGCAAGTAGGCAGGATAACCACGCTATTAAGCCTAAGGACTTTCACAGAAGGGGAGCAAGGGAAAAACACAAATTTAACCCGCGTCCTATAAACACACACTCGAATCAGAAAGTAAACCCAAGAAAGTGAGTACTCACAAAATGGCAGACAAACAATCTGGACCGACATGGGCGAACTCAATGACTGAGCGATGTGAAGCGCCATCTTGTCTCCTTTTATGCTTCCTGTTTTGCGACCGTACTACGTCCGGGTCCTAGTGCTGGTCGCGAAGCGGGTGTGTGTGACATTTTGGTCCATTCTTCTTTACAACATCGTTTTAGTTCATTGAGGGTTTTGAGTATTCGCTTATGCACAGTTCACTTAAAGTACTGCCACAGCATGTAAGTTGAGGTCTGGAATTTGACTTTGGCCAAACACCATTTAGGTTTTACCTCAGTCATGCTTTTGTGTTTTTTTTCCTTTGTATTTCTCTGAGCATTGCACAGTCTAACTTGGGGTGAATGTGCTGGGACGTCCACTCCTGGGAAGCCTTTTCCAATGTATTAAATGTTTTCCACTTGTAAATAATGTTTCTCACTCCTAAATTGTTTGAAAATGCTTTTATAACCCTTCCCAGGTTAATGTGTAGCAACAGTTGCTTCTATAAGACCATTACTTATGACTTTTTTTCCCCTCTTGAAAACTAGAATTCCCGCTTCAATATAAAATCCTGCACACCTGCTGATTATCAATTAATAAAGAGCCGCAGATTAGCAGCACCTTGCTGCAACTTCCCCTTTTAAATCCTGTGAAAACTTCACTGTGAAAGTTCAAAACTGTTCATTTTTGTTAAATAAGTAATGGCATGGTCAAAAGGGTTATATATTGTTCATTTGAGGTATTTGCCTAATACCAAGACCCGCTATGATCAGATGATTAAGTCCCAAAACTATAAAAACCTATAATATTAAAAGAGGGGCTTTAGCTCCTAAACATGACTCATATGAAAACCTCTCTAAATAATCATGAACTGACACTGTTTTGCTCATGAATATTCATTCCTAAGGCGATTGTCAAGTCAAGCCACCCCACAACAAGTCAGAGATCCGCTCCTGGTGTAAACAACATGTTCATATATAAATCTTAATGTCTGACAACAGCACCATGTGCTGGACTGACCTGAGTATTTCGCTTTATTTACATGTCTGTAGCTATAAAATGTAGCTATATAATTATATTGATAGATCATATTATTAATCCCAGAGAGAATTTCACAGTTTTATTAGGACCCAGCACCTAGAATTTGAAAGGCTCCATTCATTCATTCATTCATTCATTCATTTATTCTTACAATCAATTAAATACTTACTGTTAAATAATAGCTGTTTGTCACCTTTGACACATGCATCAGGCTCTGGCCAACAACTGGACCCCTGTGCAGCGTTGGGGATCAATAGCACCCCTCTGTTGACATCATAAATATGAGCACCTAGTTTCAGCCACAGTACATGCACAAATTTTGGGAGGCGTATCATTAATTTTCAAAATAAAAAAAAATCCCTGTCAGTATAATTCTAATGAATCAAATTGGATGCCAGGATTCTTAATTTTTAATACATTTGTGATTTATTAAACAATGATGGGGCACATAATAGCTTAGTGGTTAGCCCCTGTCCCTTGCACCTCCAAAGCCGAGAGTTTGATGACCACCTTCGTTCCCTGTGCATGGAGTTTGCTTATCATTAAGGATTAGAGGAGATAGAGTAAGCAGGGTTACTAAACTTAACTTGTTTTCTATTAACATGTGAATTGACGGGGTAAAAGGATGTACCACTAGAGGGCCACAGAGACATTTTGTGGTCACCTTTGTGTTTGTACTGTATATACTGTAACAGTCAGATGCTTACAATCCTCACAAGAACAGAAAAGCTTCAAGTATTGTGTAGTTAACTCCTTATTATTATGATGATGATGATGATTATTATTATTATGGAAACCTGAGAACAATATGACCTCAGAGCTGGTAGTTTTAATACACAGTGTTGCTGTGGAGAAAAAAGGGGAAAAGGGAGGGGCATTACTTTTACTATAAAGATCTTTATTTCTTCAAATTCTTCAGTCTTCTGTGTCTGTCAGAAAGGAACAGGACAAAGTGCAAAGGTAAGTGTGTGTGTGTGTGTGTGTGTGTGTGTGTGTGTGTGTGTGTGTGTGTTAAATCTACTGGATGTAAACGTGATGTCTAAAATTGCACAAGTATATTGTCAATCATTATTAAAACGTTATTGATCGATTATTACATGGTCTTTCCTGATTCTTATTCCTTTCTACTGTACCATGTAAAACTTGCTGAATATGCAATAATCTCCTTTGAACAGTTGATATTGAAATGTTTCTGCTCCTTCTGCTCTGTAAAGCTTCATAACGGCTCTAATCTGAGGTGCTGGTTGTTAACTGGTGATTTCTGAGGGGTTTTCTTGCACAGGTTTTGCAAGTAGTACACTCGACAATAATGTTCATGCCAGAACTGTTCTAGAACAGATGACCTTCATATTCCAAAATAACAACTGACTGTTGTTGTTTATGTTGTTATTTCTCAATTACCTAATGTCATACAGTACCATGAATGCATTAATTTTTTGCATATTTGTTACAGTTAAATGATTGAGATCATTAAGCAAATTTTAATATTACACAAAGATAACCTGAGTAAATACAAAATACAGTTGCAGTTTAAATGATTATTTTATTTATTGAGAGGAAATGCAACGAAAAAATCTCTTAAATTGAACATGTCTGATAAAGTAAAGCACACAAAAAAAGCAATATGATCTAAAGAAATTTAAGAACCGATAAGAAACAAAGTAATTAACATGTTGTTGGTCTTTCGACCGCTCCCACTGAGGGGTCACCAAACCCAGACCACAAATGGAGAAAACTTGAACAGTCGTGAACATTTACATTTAGGCAGACGCTCTTATCCAGGTCGACTTACATTTTTTAAAATCTCATTATACATCTGAGCAGTTGAGGGTTAAGGGCCTTGCTCAAGGGCCCAACAGTGGCAACTTGGTGGTTGTGGGGTTTGAACCTGGGATCTTACGAACTGTAGTCCAACGCCTTAACCACTGAGCTACCCTGGCCGTAAACCTAGCAAAATTATATTCCAGGAGCACCAGATGAGTCATCCAGCTCATAAAGGAACCCAGAAGAACAATGTAAAGAATTGCATGAACAGAATTCATGATTCAACAATAAGAAAGAGTGCAAAAATGACATCCATAGGAGAGTTCTAAGGCGAAAGCCGCTGCTGACCAAAAAAACCCCAAAAGCTTGTCTCACATTCTTCTTCTTCTTCAACTTGATTAGTCCCTTGAACCTTTTTGAAGGTGCCCCATTACCTCTGGCATGAAACTAACACAGCGTTTCATAAAAATAACATCATACCAACAGTCAAACATGGTGGTGGTAGTGTGATGTTCAGGACCTGGATGATTTGCCATAATGATTGGAACCATATATCCTGAAGGAGAACGTCTGGCCATCAGTTTGTGACCTCAAGCTCTAGTGCACTTGGGTATGCAACAGACCAATGCTCCAAAACACACCAGCAAGTCCACCTCTGAATGTCCCCCCCCTCAAAAAAAATCCTCCACAGCGATGTGAAAGCTCATTACCAGTTATCACAAATGCTTAATTGCAGTTGTTGCTAGCAAGGATGCCACAGACAGTTCTTAGCTTTAGGGGCAATTACATTTGACAAACTTTTTCTAAATGTTTAGTATTGTTTTAGAATGTAGAGAATGAACTTGTGGACATGTGTCCAAACTTTTGATTGGTACTATACGAGTATAATGTATTTGTGTTTACAACAAGGTTCGAATTCCTGCCCTGACTCTCAGCTATAAAACAGATTTTATTGATCAAATCATTTAGACTTTAAATTTCAGTGCTTCTTTGTTTCTTCTTTCCCCATATTATAGCACAGAGTAAGTGCAAGCTAGCCACCTCATCTGCTTCCAAACAACATGGCTTATGTAATCAATCAGCCTTCTGCTCCTGTAATGGTCCAGCCTGCACCTCCAACTGTTATCTATGAACAACCGCCCGCTCCTGTAATTGTCCAGCCTGCATCTCCAACTGTAGTGGTCCAGCCTCCTAGTCCTGTGGGTAAGATTTCACAAATTCTTCAACTCCAGGTTGTTGTAAACAAAACCAAAACCAAAAAAAAAAAACATGACAACAAAAACTCAATGCAACAAAAACCCTGAAATAAAAAAATCAAGAGCAAATTCCGAATCTTATCAATAGCTTAAGCCCTTAAACAAGTTCTGTATCCCTATTTAAAATAACATGCTTTAATATAGTTGAAAAAATAAATGTGTGTGTTGGTGTATTTGCAGTGGTGCAGCCTCCTATGAAATCCTTACCCGTATCAACGAAGTGCAATTTATGCCAGCACCAGGTTATTACAGTTACTCGACCTGTCAATGGAGCCCTCACCTGGACAATTTGTTTGATCCTCTTTATCTTCCTGTAAGAGATCCTACACTCTCTCACACTCTTGTACACACACACACATAAACACAGCATTTCACCCTTCCTCTGCCTTCTCTCTGCAGCATCTGGCCGTTCTGCTTGATTCCTTTCTGCTCAAAGACCTGCAGGGACATCGAACACTCCTGCCCCCTCTGCAGGAACATTGTCCATGTACACAAGCGGATGTAGGTGGACGTTTTACACAGGAGAAGCTGAACATCAAAAACATCAAACATCAATAATCCTGTTATTGTAAATACAAATATGTAATTTAGGGTAATTAATTTTCATCAAAACAGAAAAAAATCTATTAAATTTTTCAGGATGTTTATATAGATAATGAAACCATTGTTGTTCACGAGATATGACTAGTCATTAATTAGAAAAAGCTATCCATCATTTAGCTTTTTAGCCTAAAGTTTGGATCACATTTCTTCCCAAGCAGTGGCATACTGTACTTTAATGTAGAATCAGGTTAATCTATTTGTCTTGCTCCAACAATAACCAGGTGCTTGGTTAAACAGAATGTTGCATTTACAGCTCAGGTCTAAAAAGAACCCTTTATTATTTATAAGAACCAGAGGCTGGTGTATTTTTGTGTAATGCCGTATATTTGTATTCAGGCAATAACACGTCCACCTGCAAGAGATTTTATACAATATCGGGCCAAATGTTGCTGAATACACAATATCCCAGGGCAGTTAATGAGCATAAATGATTGGTGGGGTTCCTCTGGGTTCTCTGGTTGCTTTGGGTACGACGTGCAGATTAGACTAAGTGGCTTTCCCCAAAATTGTCTGCAGTGTGAGAATGATTGTGTGAGTGTGTGTATATGTTTGTCCGGGGTGTTCTCTGCCTTGTGCTTTAACTCTCCTGGGATAGGCTTCAGGCCCCTGTGACTCTATACAGCATAAAACACTACAGATAATAAGAGAGTGAGTAATAATAATAATATCTATAAGATAATATCTGTAAGACATTTGTCCACATTCTGCACATTTCATGTACAGATTATGATTCATGTGAGCCTACACTGATGCACACTACCTCTATCACATGTTTCATGTGTAAATTTTAGTATGATGTATACGACCATCTGTATCCCTTCCCGATTATGCACAGGGTGTAAGAGTTACAGTATTTTGCCTGACAGTTAACTATATTCTAAGTAAAATTACAAGCAAAAATATATATTTCTTTTGTTCAATTTTCTTTGTATCACTTCCCTCTCAGTCACTACCTGATTTAAAGGCTCACTCAACTTCTCTGGTGTAAAATATATCATAATAAATGGATAAAATGGGAGGGTTGCGGCAGAAAGGGCATCCTGCAAAAACCCTGTACCCACTCCTCCGCTCCAGCACTGCTCGCCTCATCCCACCATCTCTCAGGGATCGAGGGCAGCATTCATCCAGGCTCTTTTCTGTTCTGGCACCTGGGTGGTGGAATGAACTTCCACCACATGGGCCCAGGGATAGTTTAGTGGTTAAGGCATTGGACTCCGGTTCGGAAGATCCCAGGTTCAAACCCCACTGCTGGGCCCTTGAGCAAGGCCCTTTACCCTCAACTGCTCAGATGTGTAATGAGATTAAAATAAAAATGGAAGTTGCTCTGGATAAGAGCGTCTGCCAAATGCCTAAATGTCTGTACAGCAGAGACTTTGACTATTTTTAAACGACGACTCAAGATGCATCTGTTTCTCCAGTACTTGGACTAACCCCCCCTAAAAAAAAAAAAAAACTCTTCCCAGTTGTTTTTAACTAATGGCACTTAGTTATTAACCTAGTTAACCCAGTGTAAGTATCTATTCAATGATGTAAACATTAAAGCACTTTTTGTAAGTCGCTCTGGATAAGAGCGTCTGCCAAAAGCTTAAATGTAAATGTAAATGTACTGTCAGTTGTTGTGTGAAGCGGATAGTTCCATGTGGCGACCCCTTGCCTGGAGCAGACCAAAGACCAACATCAATACTGAAATAAATGGTATTTAAACAACTTATTTAAAGCATCACTGAATAATAATATACTGGGTCATATTTGTAAAACAAAGAACATCAAGGTATCATCTTAATGCAGCGTAAGATACAGTATATCACTCATCGGTGTAAGGCTAATGTACAGCAGGGTCAGTGATGATGAACCAGTCCCTGCTGTTAACCAACATTTCCCCTTCTACTGAGCTGAGTGAAAAGGATGGCAATCAAACTGAGCAGGTAAGCTGAAATCAAATCAGGAGCAGCATTAGCTTCCCCCTTCCATGGAAAACTCCTGGTGCTCCATGATGGCCAGTCCGCCACTGGGTGTGTGTGTGTGTGTGTGCACACTTGATATGTAGTCATTTGAGCAGGTAGTAATATATATTTATATACAGTATATATTCAAAGCAGAGGAAGAACCATCCGGGTGGGGCGCTAAGAAGACTGGAGACCAGAAACATTCAGAGACATTCTGGATCTCTGAACCACACCAGATGCTGACAGACCTGTGGAAAAGCGTAAAGGACAAAGTCACTAAAGTAGTTTTTTCCATCAATAAAGTGCATTAATCCCGCAGTAATGCATGTGACTTGATTGTTCAGAAAGTGTCAATGCTGTTTGGAGAACAGCATCGCTGACAGCAGTGCAGCTCTTCCACACGGGCTTGTACAGTAGACACGCCACAAAAATGTGTTCAATATTTGAGTAATCTTTAATATGGTCAAAACTTTGGTCTTTTGTGGAGACATGTATTTAACATTTATGGAAGGAGTCTCCAGTGTCAGAGCTCTGTTACAGTTGGAAGTAAAGCTGTTCATAGCTGCTATAAAATAAGTGAGAACTGGAATGCGATTATTTTGTGGATGTTGAACAACAATAATGTAACAATTAAGCAAAGCAAAAAAAGACAATACTTTTATAAGTATACTGCTTATATTATACTGTATATTTATAATATTTAAATAGGAGCAGAGCTGGCATTAAAAACAGGACAACAGTATATTTTAAAGGTTTTAAATTATATTTAAGAATTGAAATATTATTATAACATTATTTCTATTGTTTTCATTATTCTCCATAGTGCTGTGTGTACTCCTAATGAGATGTGTTTGTGTTCTGTTTCACTTCTGTCTTATCACTGGTTTATTTTTTGATTGTGTTTACTGTAACTCCTGAGCAATGTGTCTGTTTAAACTCTCTCAAAGTCATACTTTGTTGTATACGTGTCACTGTTCAATGGTTTCCTGTGTTTCTGGTTACTTCGGTGACAAATTTGCATATTGTGCAGTGAAGATTTAATCTCAGTATTGCATGTTGGACATCTTTTCATCCGGAACTTCTGGTAATCTGTTAGTCAGCACCAGCCAATGGTCAGTTTGTAGATCTCTATAAATCCTAATGCTTTCTTAGCGAATACTCTATTAACAAACTTAAATACTTCATCGGAAAACATGAAAATAATAAAGTGAGGTAGAACATAAACGTTTTAGCTAACTAGCCAGTAATAATATGGTTTATGACTCAGATGAGGATATAATATTGTAAATTTGTAAAAGTAGCATGATCTACATTGTCACTACTTATAGTACAAATATAGCAATATTTTTTATATCACATTTTACAATAATTATTTCCAATGAAGTCATCTATTTAGACGAGATTCTTCCCTGAGTGATGATAATAGACAGTAACAGCACTGGGACGTTTTACTATATGCATCACTCTGTGTCCCAGATGTTCTAACAACCGTTAATTACACTAAGTGTGAGTCACATCATGGATGAAAGCAGGTCAGTACCTTACTGAGGAGAGAGTAGCCACATGCCAAAACCCACATTCAAATCCAGTCAAAGATGGATTTTAGCAAGAAAATACATCTAATAACACATCTTTCTGACCACTGATCAAAGGTTCTACTTGGTATGTGGGACAAGGGATTGCATACTGCTATATTTTAAGCAAAGAGTAGTAACACCATTTATTAACTTTTTTTCATTAATTTCACAGTTTTTATAACTTTTCTTTAAACATAGAAACTGAAGAAGGTGTCGCCGTCACCCTTGGCTTGCTCATCAGAGAAATTTCATTCATTCATCTCATTATATATTATCTAGACACATTTTTCTCACACATACACAATTTATTATTATTATTATTATTATTATTATTATTATTATTATTTAATATATATATATATTTTTTTTCTTCTTTTAATTATTATTTTTTAATGAATTTCTTTCATTTTTGTGAAGCTGCTTTGAGACAATGACCATTGTTAAAAGCGCTATATAAATAAAATTGAATTGAATTGAATAGAAGACATCCTTAGTCCACAGCAGTTCTTTACATGTGCCTTAGACATTTGCACAGTAATGTGTGTGTGTGAGAGAGAGAGAGAGAGAGAGAGAGAAAATATGTTAAAATCAGATAGATGATAAAACAGAATGTGACAAGACCAGTTTTTCATCATTTTTTTATACAATGAACCGAATTCCTGGGGTAACACTAAGGCAAGAATTCTCCCTCTCTACTTCTACCTCGGCTTAGTGAGTAAAGTGTCATGTTGCTTCAGCAATGCATTGTAAGGGCCAATCAAACCTTTAGTGGGACTAATGATAATGCAACATGTACAACCCCAATTTAAATAAAATGCTCAAAATCACATTAAAATCACATAAGCCAATATTTTATTCCTAATAGAAAACATAACAAATGTTTAAACTGAGAAATTATATATTTTTATTCACTAAATAAGCTCATTCTACATTTAATACCTGCTACAGGTCTCAAAAAAGTTGCAACAAAGGGCTGAAAAAAATCAAGAGATTTAAAAAAGATTCAGCTGGGAGAACATCTAGCATTAGGTCTGTAACAGACTTTTAGAGAGGCAGAATGTCTGAAAAATAAAAATGGGCTGAGGCTTTTTAATCTGTGAAAGAGTGCATAAAGGGACAAGTCCAAAGACCTTTGTTGGATGCCTGTGGTCTCCGGGCCCTCAGGTGACACTGCATCACTCATCGGCATGATTGTGTCATCGACAGAAATCACTGTCTTTGTGCCATCTGCAGATGACAACTAAAGCTCATCATGCAAATATATGAACATGGTCCAGAAGCACCATTGTGTCTTTTGTCAATTTAAATTTAAAATGATTTAAAATGGACTGTTTCAAAGTGGAAAAGTGTTCTATGGTCAAATTTTACATTCTTGTTGTTAATCACGGGCGCCGTGTCCTTCGGGCTAAAGACAAAAAAAGACCTTCTAGCATGCTATCAGCATTGAGTTTTAAAAGCCAGCATCTTTGATGGTATGGGGGTGCATAAGTGCATACGGTATGGGCAGCTTACATGTTTTGGAAGATACTATGAATGTTGAAAGGTATATAAAGGTTTTAGATGACGTCTATTTCAGGGAAGGCCTTGTGTATTTTAGTAGGACAATGCAAAACCACATAATGCAGCTAGAGTATTACAACAGCATGGCTTCGTTGTAGAAGAGTCCAGTTGCCGAATTGGCCTGTCTGCACTGCAGATCTTTCACGTATAGAGAACATTTTGCACGTTATTAAACAAAGAATATATCAAAGGTGACCACGAACTCATCAGCAGCTAGCAACCTATATCAGGAAAGAATGGGACCGAATTTCACCACCAAAACTCCAGAAACTCATAACCTCAATGCCCAGACATCTTAAACTATTTTGAAAAGAAGAGGAGATGCTACACCATGGTAAACATGTTCCTGTCCCAACTGTTTTGAGACCTATAGCAAGATAGGATTAAATTTGAAATGAGTTTATTTTGTGCATATTTTTTTTTATTCTGTTTGCATTACATTATATTGTTATGTTTTCTGTGTATGTTCTATTGTGAATAAAATTTTGGCTCATGTGATTTGAAAATATTTTGGTTTTCATTTCAGGTGTCTTCACAACTCTTTCTCCTTGCTCTCTTTCTCTGAATAAAAACAATATATAACTAAAGAACTAGACATGCTGACCTTGTCAGAGTCTAAAATGATGATTTTGATGGAAATTATCAATGTAAAAAAAAAAAACACCTTTTGCAGCAAATACAGCCTGGCAGAACACACTGTTCAAAATAATCTGTTGAGATTTTACCCCATGCATCCTGGAACACCTTCCACAAGATGTATTGGATTGCAGTCTTCCTCCGTACCATATGTCACGCTCCTCCCATGACCACCCACTAGGGTTCAGATGTGAAGACTGTTCCGGCCGCTTCGTTTACTCCGTTTATTCTGATAAAATTTAAATTTGATACAAATTTGGATAAAATTGTTTATGTATTGCATAAAAATGTGTTTTTCTTTGGAAAACAAAGAAATTTGCAAGTAATCCCAAACCATTGAGAAGTAGTATGTACAGTATATAGGCCTGTCCTGAGATACTTTTTTGTGTTTTACTGCTGCCTGATTTTGGAGCATTGTTTACATACTGTATATGCAGCATCTCACTCACACTTAACCAAAGGATTAATTTGTGACTGACAGTCAAAGCCTGCAATATGATTAGTTAATATTAAACCTAATTCTAATATTAAGCCCATTCATCAGATGATTATCAGGTGTTTCTACTGGCCACTCGCACAATCTGATATACCTGGCCCATGAGTACGCAGGAGACTTTAGTGTTAATGAATGTGAACTTTATACCTAAAACACATATTCTTTGAAGATCTAACCTGAGTCATAGGAAACAATCTGACATAAAATGTTAATAAAAAAAAAATATGAGGAAATGAGAATAAGGAGGTGCCCTGTGGTATTCCAGAATTAATTTACCATTAATGTTTGAGGAAGTCAAGCATACAACTCCAATCTGTTTAATCATAGGGTGATGTGTTTATGTTTATTCGGGTGTTAAAAAATAACAAGCAATGAAAATACATATTACATTATACATTAATACATAATACAATTTTAAACTAAACAAATATAGGATTATTAAGCATGTTTCTAGACAAAATATACAGTGAAACCTTGGATTGTGAGCACAATTCGTTACAGAAGCATGTTGTATATTAAAACACTCGTAAATCAAAGCAAATTTCCCCCGTAAGAGATAATAGAAACTCAGATGATTTTTTCCACAACTGAAAACTATTCATATAAAAATAGTGTTTTATATAAAATTATAAAGTAAAAAAAAATTAACTTTTTAACCTGCAAATCAAATGGGATTTGTAAACGTGATCCAATGAGTAAAATTAACATAAAATATTTTGTTGTGCTGATTTCTACATGCATAGTGGGTTTCCTCTAGCAGTGTCTAAAGACATGATTTTAGACTAAGTTATGGGAAACTAATACAGGAAACATCATCTCATATGAAATATTCAGTAGAAAAACAGGATTATTGAGAGAAGAGAGTATGTGACAGTGCTCTGTGGTATTTCAGGAATAAATTACTGTAAGCATTTGAGGAAGTCAAGCACAAAATTCCAAACTGCTTAATTATGAGTGACAAAAATCTTTAATTGATGTGTTTACATGATTGTTAAGAAATAACAAACTATTTAATAAAAAAAAGGTTACACTACAGGTAGTGAAAACAAAAACTTAAATCTAGTCGAATTTATTCACTATTTCTTAAAATAATATTCTAACAAACAAATATACAGAAATTTCCACAATCCATTTTGTACCAGAGTTTCCAAGAATGAAAGTGGACTCCATACTAACTTAAACACCTCTGGTCTTTGCTTATCACTTTGATCACTTTCTTATCAGTCAGATTTCTGACCCTCAAACACCTGGTATTTTGTTTTTAAATAGTCCATATGCTTCTTACGGAGCCACTCCTTGGTTTTCCTGGCTGTGTGCTTTGGGTTCATTGTCATGTTGGAAGACCCAGCCACGACCCATCTTTAATGCTCTAACTGAAGGAAGGAGGTTTTTGCCCAATATGTCACAATACATGGCCCCGTTCATCCTCTCCTTAATACAGTGCAGTCGTCCTGTCCCCTGTGCAGAAAAACACCCCCAGAGCATGATGCTTCCAGCCCCATGCTTCACTGTAGGTATGGTATTATTGGGATGATACTCATCATTCTTCTTCCTCCAAACACGGCGAATGGAGTTAAGACCAAAAAGTTCTTCTTTGGTCTCATCTGACCACAGGACTTTCTCCCATGACTCCTCTGGATCACCCAGATGGTCCCTGGCAAACTTCAGACGGGCCTGGACATGGGCTGACTTAAGCAGGGGAACCTTCCGTGCGATGCAATATTTTAAACCATGACGTCTTAGTGTATTACTGATAGTAGCCTTGGAAACGATGATCCCAGCTCTCTTCACAGCATTGACCAGCTCCTCCCGTGTAGTTCTGGGCTGATTCTTCACCATTCTTAGCATCATTGATACCCCATGTATCTACTTAGACTTTGGCTGATTGTGGGTGCACAGGTGTCTTTATGACAGCTAACGACCTCAAACAGGTGCTACTAATTTAGAATCATGAGCAGAGTCTAGCTGGACTATTTAAATGCAAAATAACAGGTCTTTAGGGGTAAGAAATCTGGCTGATAAGCAAGTGATCAAATACTTATTTGACACAGTAATTCACAAATATGATTTCCATTTTTTTCTTTTTAGAATCTGCTCCCACAGTGGAAATGCACCTATGCTGAAAATTTATTTCTAAGTAAGAGAACTTTTAAAATCACAGGGTGATCAAATACTTATTGACCTCACTGTATATATGAATTTATTTAATTCTTTGTTTTGCATGGGAAAAGAATAGCCAGATATTAGCCACAAGAGACATATTTGCATATTGTGCAATGTAGCAGTGTGAACTCAGTACTGCATGTCAGTACTGCATGTTTGACATCTTTTCACTCAAAATCTCTGGTCATGTGTAGGTCAACACCAGCCAATCAAATCCCTGAACCATTAGTGGCTTTATCACCATGAAACTCAACCTGCTTTTTTCATTGCAATCTTGACGTTCGAGTAAATTGATATTTGTAGGTCTGTGAGCCTGCAAATCTTAATACTATATTCGGCTGTAAATTAACAAATGTTGGCTGGATGCCTTCTTTGATTGCTAGCTAACATGAAGGCTCACAAATATAACAATGTTAGATTAACAGTTAGCTTGCGTTATCATATCAACCAGTGCTTGGCCAGGTTATCGGTATGCTGGTGCTGTCACTGACACTAACAAACTTAAATACTTAAGAAATAGGCTACTTAAGTTTGTTAGATTCAGTAAAAATGTACATGAAAATAATAAATAAAGTAAGCTAGAACATGAGCTTTTTAGCTAACTAGTGTAATAGTGGGCCTACAGCCAGTGAGCGCACATTAGCTAGAACTTGCTCAAACCGCTCACGCACACAGGCTCACATACACCGTCCTACCTGTATCTTCGGTGTGTATGAGAATGGGATAGGGCCAGTGAATACACCTGTTTTCGCAGGCCCCAAATACACCTGTATACACCTGAGTGATGATAATAGAATGTAACAGCACTGGGACATTGTACTATATGTATCACTCTGCGTCCCAGGTGTTCTAACAACTGTCAGTCACAGCATTGGTGAAAGTAGGTCAGGCGGTCCGCAGTACTGAAGAGAGAGTAGCTGCATGCCAAGACCCACGTTTACAACAAGTCACTAAGGGATTTTAGCCAGAAAACAGATCTGACATCATTGTAATTTTAATCAGCGTCTACTTAAAAATTGCCTCCAAGTTGTTTCGAGTTGCCCCATTGTTTTATTTTTGCTAAAGCCAATCTAGAAAGCTAACTTCTAACATAAGAGTGAATCCCAAATCCTAAATCAAAAGTTCACTAGCTTTCTATTTAACACTGGGATTTAACCCCAGAACCCAGCTGATATTCTGAAGTGGAATACTGTAAGTAGAACTATGGGTCAGGGGTAGCTTGGTGGTTAAGGCATTGGGCTATGGTTTGGAAAGTCCCAGGTTCAAATCCCACAACCAACAACTTGGGCAAGGCCCTTAACCCTCAGCTGCTTAAATGTATAATGAGATAAAAATGTAAGTTGCTCTGGTGTCTCCCAAATGTAAATAATGAGAAACTTAAGAGATTTACAGGTCTGTCCACTATGTATATACAGGGTCCATAATAATTTAGGCTTGATAGCTCAACTGTAACAATTTCACTGTAAATTTTGCCTATTTACATTGCATCGTCAAATAAAACCAATCAAGATGGAATTAGAATTAAATTTGAAGTGCAGTTTTATTTTAAGGCTTTTAATAAAAATAAATATTGAATTGACATTGCAGAAAATACAACCATGTTTCCTTTTGTTTTGTTTTTTTTCTTTACAACTTTCCCAGGCTCAAGCATAAATGGACAAACTAACAATCATAAATACTAGGATTAATTTGGCAAGAAGCCATATAGTACAGCACTAACATTTTTTACTCCCTTGAGCTGCTTCACCCGAACTTTACTGCAGTTCCATCATTACAGTAGGTGCCGCTGGTAGCATAAGGGAGAGCCATCTATTGACAAAGTTTAATCTTTGTAACACCTACAGTTTGGATTATTGTTTATCACAGGTTAAAAAAAAAGTGTTGCTACTGTAGAAGCAAAGAGAGAAAGGAGGGGCATTGCTTTCACCATGTACCCTCATGCCTTCATTCTTTTCTTTCTTCATGTCATAAGGTGTTGACTGTAATCTGATTTAGTCTCCTGTGTCTGTCAGAAAGGAACTGACTAAAACAGAGCACGAAAGTATCTCTACAGTAAGTATTTCTCTCTCTTTCTTTGTGTGTGTGTGTGTGTGTGTGTGTGTGCGTGTGTGAGTAAATGTAGGTTTGAAGTAGGCAACATATTAAAGTACATGCAAAAGTATATATTTTCTTTTTTTGTAAAAAATGCATTGATACAAATTGAAAAGAAAAAAAAGAAAGTGTCAGCTTTAATTAACTATTTATTCAAAGTGATTCAAAAAATATGGTGTGATTAATTTTCTTTTTATTGATTTATTTTTTTTGAACAATTTTTGAAAACGACAGACATTTTGCAGATATGCAGACAAAAGGTACTAAAAAAGGTGCTATATAATTATATAGTACTGTAAACAACTAAATGCATCATTATTTAAGCGTTATTGATCAATTATTATACTTTTGATGAATAATGATGTATATAGGGTGCAGGGCGGCATTCCTTTATTTTACACTCAGTTGTGAAACCGTTCTGCATATTTACAGTATCAGTCAAATCTTTTAGACTTAAAATTTGGATTTCATTCTTTCTACTTTTTTTCCTTCCTCCCCATATTCTTTACAAAAGCATCCGAACAAGCACCTTAGCAACCTCATCTACTTCCACACAACATGGCTTATGTAATCAATCAGCCTGCACCAGCAGCTGTGATCATTGAAAATCCATCTCCCCTGTATCTCCAACCTACACCTCAACATGTGATCATTGACCAGCATTTATCTCCACCTGTAGCAGCGGACCAGCCCCCTGGTAAGATTTTACAAATTCGTTTAAAAAAACAAACAAACAAACAAAAAAAAAAATGGCAAAAATAAGGCAATAAAGCAAAAAAATAAAAAATAAAAATAAAAAATAAAATGTGAAAATATGAGCAAATTCAAAAACTTTTTAACAGCTTTAGCTTTCATAGTCACTGTGCTGAGTTTACACATTTTACTTATTTCCTCTTTTCTTATGTAAGATTACATGCTGTAATACTCTTTAAAGATACATACTGTAAATGTGCGTTTGTGTAATTGCAGTGATGCAGTCTCCTATGAAATCCTTACCTGCATCAACGAAGTGTCAATTCTGCCAGCGGCAGGTTGTCACGGTTACTCGACCTATCAATGGACTCATTACCTGGACCATTTTTGGGACACTCTTTGTCTTCTGGTAAGAGATATCATACTCTCAAACTCTTCTTTCCCATACACATAAAACACAATCACACACCACTTTACAGTACCATCTCTCTGCCTTCTCTCTGCAGCATCTGGCCGTGCTGCTTGATTCCTTTCTGCACCAAGTCCTGCAGGGACGTTGAACACTCCTGCCCCAACTGCAGGAACATCGTCCACATCCACAAACGGATGTGAGACATTACACGCAGGAAACTCCGGAGAGCCTGAAGAACATCATAAACTCAAGTGAAGTCTGTAGAAGAACGAACAATGCTGTTTTTCATAACATGTAATTAAGTGGCACAATTTTTGTTCTTGA
The DNA here is from genome assembly GCF_024256425.1 of Clarias gariepinus. NCBI lineage: Eukaryota > Metazoa > Chordata > Actinopteri > Siluriformes > Clariidae > Clarias > Clarias gariepinus. The sequence continues at coordinate 8,469,062 of NC_071117.1, forward strand.
ATAGTAATTGTTATTTCTTATTAGCTTACACTTAGAGAGGTTGTAAAATGAGTAAAATTTTCCTTCAAACTTTGTTTTTGTGATCAACAACAAAGAGCAACAAACTTTAGCTTTTTGTGTCCTGGTAAGGTTCTTGGGATATTCCTTGAACTCCATTATCTTGGTTATGTGTGGGCCTATGAAGATCCCTGCTTTCAATTTAGCCTCTGGAAGTTGTGGGAAGAATTCCTAGAGGTACATTAGGGCTGCAGATTCTTTAGCACTTTATCTTTAACTCTGACAAACTGTTTCATCAAGCCCAATATTACGGTATGTGCGATGGTGCAAACAATTTTCGTGGGTCAACCAGTGGTTTTCATTTGACATTGTTTCAGCCCATATCGAACACTGTTCACTCTGGACTGTCTCACCTGTGGTAGTGTCCCTGAAGCCTCCTTGGAGATCCATTAGGAATGCCACCATTTTGCCACCAAGTCTCTGATCACCATTCAACGGCAGCCCATATACTTAAAAGCATCTAACATGATTTTAACACTGCTGTATGTATTTCTCTTTAAGTGGCTCAGAGTGAGCCAGTGGTAGAGATGAATACATGTTTCTATTATGAATATTTGACATTCCACTGCTTGAGTCTCGATGTCAAAAGCTCATGATGCTTTCTTGAGACCAAGGTCTCTCACCGAGTCGTTGAGGTCTTTCTGGTTGGGGTACTGTAGTATGGGTTTCCCCCCCTCATACTGCATCTCTGTAATCTGGATCAACAACTTCTTCTTCATCCTTTTCTGAACTGTTGTCTCTTTTGAAGACAGCTGATCGTTCTTTAGAAGAGTAGGCACTAGGAGTTCTGTGCTGTGTGGCACTGGGGTGATGGATGATAAAATATCTGTATATACAGTATGATAGCAGGTGCATTCTTCCCACATCAACCAGTTCTGGAAACTCCTAAAAACCCCTACAAAATTTGAAAAGAGTTTTAAAAAATGGCTGTTCAGGTCACAAAAATAAAGTATAAGCAGAACTATGTAATAAAATAATTGCAGATTCAATCAGGAAATACAATGTAAATAATGATATAATTCAAAAATGTTTTGCATCTGTTTATAAAGTTAATGAAATAGTTGGCCAAATATTTACACTCAGGTGACGCCGTTGTGCAGGTTAATCAGTGTAAATGCTTGACACTTGGTCACACCTCTTTATAAGATCTCTGAATGCTTCACTCCACATGGAGATATCGTCCAGCGCCAGACTACAATGCAGCACCATGCCACTCTGGTTTTCTATATTAGGAAGATTATATCGTGTGAGTTTAGAGTATACAGTACCAAATAAGGATTCATTTAGAGGCTAAGTTTATATTAAGAGAAAGCGTACATTGAGTGATATTTTAAGGAATAATTTTATGGGAGTGTTATTGAGAGTAAAGTATTTCGAGAAAGATTAAATCGGTTGAGACTTTATTTTGTGAATGTGTGCAGAGAATGCATTTTAGTTTTAACAGGAAGGACAAGAATACTCCTATGAATACATCTTGGGTTTAGTTACATTTGTATCCTTTAAATTATGAATGACTCGCCTTGCATCACCCAGGCTCTTTAATGTCTGTTCAGCTGTTCATCACTGTTTCATACAAGCATTCCACTTGGTCAGGACCAAGTGAGAGTAAGACCAGTTCAAGCTTTAGATAGTTGGCCTTTTTTTTTTTTTTGTACTTTTGATTGGCTAACACTAATACTAACTCTAATCTTTTATGAGTGGCTGATGAATGATACTTGTCACAACCGCAGTTCAATGTACCTGCCATATGAATACCTAGTCTCCTGTAAATAAATGTGACTACCTACTGTGTCCTACAAGTTTATGTTTGTCAATTTCATTACACTACTTTACTTTAAGGCCTTAATATAATGAAAAAAATATTTACGGATCAACATATTTAAATTTAAATTAGGGACGGAATTTCCACACCGAGTAAAATATTTATGTTGAGTAAAACAAATAACGATAAATAATGATAAAACTTATCATGACACCAGTTAAACAGAATCAGGAGTAATTACAATTATTTTTAACAGACATAATAGCAATATGTAAAAGATAAACAATGTCTAGGAAAGCGTACATAAAAGAAAAAAAAAAAATAATGTATATGAATAGGAAAAGCCAGGTCGGAATACTTGGTTTCTTCCATTCAAAGGCTGCTTCCATCCCATATTTTCAAGGTATGGTGAACTCAATAAGGACTACGGCTTTGACTTTAATGGACCACATGTTGTCCCCCCTTACTGCGGACTCCCTTCCCTTACTGGAGAATTGCAAAAATAATCCTCAGCACTTTACTGGAAAGATTTTAAGTAAGCTGAGCAAAATGTTGCGAAGAATAAAAGAAGATGAAATAATCAGACTTTTTATTGTTTGGCTTAAACACACAAGCTCTATTATGGAGTTTTTTTTTATTTTAGACAGTACTTATTTTTACCTACTGAATTTATGTTCCCAGTTTCTGTTTAAATTTCTATTTGTTTATGTCTAATCCACATACTGTAAGCTGTGAATGGTTTAAAAATTGTGTCAACAATATTATGCCTTATTGTCATTTTAACATTTGGATTACATAAAATGTATGGGTTTTTCTTTTCTATTACACGTGTCTCAATTATAGTAATCCAAAAGTCAGAATCTGAGATAAGACACCTGGATAATAATGTTGAAGAACACTAAATGCTTTTTAACTTTTTCCTACCTAATTGTGACAAGACACAAATACTGGTGACCACATACAGCTTTCTGATCACACAGTAACCCTGGATGACATTTCTGTTTTATCATGTGCAGTAGTAAAGAACTTGGTGTGATTATTGACTCCAGTGTTTCATTTGAAGCTAATATCCATAATATTACTGGGATAGCATTTTTTCATATCAGAAATATTGCTGAAATAGTACATATATTGTCATTACCTTTTGCAAAAAAAAAAAAAAAAAAAAAAACTAGTTCATGCTTTTGTTACCTCTAGGTCGGATTACTGTAAAGCGTTACTATCCATAATGTCAATAACTTGAAGTAATCATTTCCTGTTTTACCATTCTCTCACTCTTTTTTTAGGAATATTTCTTATTCTGCTTTACAAAATTGCTTTAGTTCATTAAGGATTTTGGGGATTCGCTTATGCACAGCTCTCCTTGCCGGAGACTTTTAATTGGGTTAAAGTCCGGACTTCTGATGTAGATTTACATCATTGCTCTGTTGCATGGCCCAATTTCGACTTAGCTTTAAGAGGTAGTGGTTTTTAATTTGCCTGATTTTATAGAGGGCTGCACTCTGGCATGATGTCAATTAACGTCTGCGCCACATCTTGACTGATGGCAGTGCATTCTTTCATAATTAACACTTGGAGATTTTTTTGTCATATGGCGAGGAGCTGCATCATGCTGGAAAAGGCGTTGTTCATCATCAAATTGTTCATAAATGAGTGAGCCAACTCGTTTGGCTGAGAAGCAACCCCACACATAAATGGTCACAGAATGCTTTACTGTGACACACAACTGATGGTAGCACTTATCTTCATACATTTCAAGAAGGCAAGCAAAGAAGCCACTTCCCTCCAGAAAAAAAAAAAACTTATATTTTGCAAAAGGTACAGGGATTTGACTGCTGAGGGCTGGGGTAAAGTCACCTTTTTCCTGATGAATTCCCTTTTCTGATTGTTTGGGGCATCCAGTAAAAAGCTTGTCCAGTGATGTGTCATGCTAAGAGTACAGTATCCTTGAGCAGCAGACTTTATGAAAATGTAGATGCTTTACATGAGTCAGACAGACAATAACTTGAGCTCAGATACTAAGATGTGTTTTTGCTGCAGTAAACCCTCATTTCGCCAAACTGCCCTTATATCTTACACAAACCAGATTTCCGAGTAGCATATTTTACATACAGTACATACCCTCTCCGACACACTCAAACCAGGGGCCCTGTGTGATTGACATTCAGTGCTTGAGATTGTGCTGATTAGCTAATCTTAAAAGGACAGACAAGTAGTTTCAGTGAACTAGGCAACTTGATGAATAACCTTTTCCCCTATATTTTATGAACAGTTTAACAATTTTATAATAAAAATGGCTTTTTTTTTCATCACAACATATACTGCCTTTGGCGTGTCCATTACAGCCCATTTGGGTCATCTATGCTGTCCTGGCATTCTTCACATGATCAAGGGATGACTTCAATAATAATTATGATAAACAGTAACATGTGAAAAAGCGAATGCCCATAAACCTTAATTAACTAAATCAATGTTGTAAATAATAATAAAGTGATGAAGAGAATGAAGTGATGAGAGACCAAGTAATACAGGAACTGGTTACTTGGAGTTATGGATCTGAGGGCTACTCAGTCATGGGCGTACTTATTATTGCACACATTGTTTTATTTTTTTATAATGTTATATGTATCTCATTCTCTGTGTGTGTGTGTGTGTGTGTGTGTGTGTATCAGTTTCAAAATGATCATAACAAATCATAACAGCAAGTCAAGTGCTGCATTCCTGGGCCAGTTTTTTTTTTATTACTTTACACAAGGAAATGAATTCCAGCAGAAAAGCTAAAGCTGAAAAATCCATTTGTGAAATTCTTCTTCTTCCCTTTACCTCCATCTGGGGCTGGTGTACGCAAGGAATTTCAGTTGCTTCAGCGATGCATTGTGATGTAGTGATGCAGACACTGTCTAAAGTGAAGTAACACACAATTATCTAATCTTTAAAATAAGAAGAAATTCACAATTGTCACTGTGTATATGAAAATAACATTAAATTAAAGAGGTTTTAGAAAACAACAGTTTTTATTTTATTCAATCATTCTTTATTTATTTTCTTCACATTTATCATTCACTTGCTGCCTAATATAACCCACCCATTTCCAGCCACCATTGTAATGAGATATTAATAAATGTAGCTACAGTACAGTAAGAAGGGTCAGATTGTACTGGCTAGGTGACTCCAAAACTGTAGCTCTGGTGGAATCTTCCCAGACTGCAGTAATACCAAAATCATAGAAAGAAAAACTGGCAACAGGGACATGGGTGGCCAAAGCTCACTGATGCACGTGGGGAGTGAAGGTGGCCCATGTAGTCTGATTGAATAGATGGGCACATAATTTTGAAGTAAAAGTAAATTCTAAATGGTTTTCTGAATTTCTTACAAATAAATATCTGAAAAAAAAAAGTGTGCATTTGTATTCACCGCTCTGAGTCAATACTTTGTAGAACCGCCTTTCATTTCAATTACAGCTGCATGTCTTTTGGTATATGTGTCTATCAGTTTTGCATCTATAGAGAGTGAAATATTTGCCCATTTTTCTCTGCAAAATAGCTCAAGCTCTTGGCAGACTGGATAAAAAGCATTTGTTAACAGCCATTTTTAAGTCTTGCCACAGATTCTCAATTGGATTTAGGTCTGAACTTTGCCTGGGCCATTCTACCATATTAATATGCTTTGATCTAAACCATTCCATTGTAGCTCTGACTGTATGTTTAGGGTTATTGTCCTGCTAGAGGGTGTACCTTTGCCCCAGTTTTAAGTTCAATTTAAGTGCACTTTTAACAATTGTCATTGTTGCAAAGCAGACTTACATAAAAAAAAAAAGATTATGAAAATTAGTTGAAATGTGAAAAATGTGTATGAATCAAAATTATTAGTTAGTCCCTGATAAGCATGCCAAGGGCAACGGTGGCAAGGAAAAACTTCCTGAGATGGCAATAGGAAGAAACCTTGAGAGAAACCAGACTCAACAGGGAACCCATCCTCATTTGCAGTCATACTACTGTATGTTAGGCAGTTGGAAGTTCATGCTGGAACCTTTAAGTTAATATGGAGTCCAGGTGGTTTTGGAGTCATTATAAAGTCTGGTAAGATTGCCCTGTATTTGGCTCTATCTATCTTTCCATCAACTCTGACCGGGTTGATTGTCCCTGCTGAAGAAAAGCATCCCACAACATGATGCTGCCACCATGTTTCACGATGGGGATTGGTGTGTTCAGGGTGATGTGCATGTGATTTTGCATTGAAGCCAAAAAGTTACATTTTGGTCTCATCTGACCAGAGCACCTTCTTCCACATGCTTACTCTGTTCCCACAAACTGCAAATGGGACTGATTATGGCTTCCTATCAGCAATAGCTTCCTTCTTTTCACTCCCCCATAAAGGTTAGATTTGTGGAGTGCATGACAAATAGTTGTACTGTGGACAGGAAGCATTCCACTTTGCCATAAAAAGACTCAAACGAAGACGTTTAAGTTTCGAGTTTCAAAAGCGCTCTTCAGAAAACCTCTTGGTGACATTAAGGAGGGGTTTTCCAGTTCTTATAATAAAATATCTAAAACCAAGATGGCGCCGGTGAGGTCGGCTGCCGTCACGACTGCTCCGACCACCTTTTCTTTGTTTTTGCCCTTTAAGTTAGTTTACAGCGTTTTAAAACCGGCAAAATTACCACCATGGAGGTAAGGGAAAACAAAGGACGTGACGCGAAGCGGCGGCCCCGAGGGAAACGAGCCGGCGTCAGGAACAGGCTGAGAGCCCGTGCACACCGCACACCTCTGCCTAGCATCCTGCTCGCCAACGTCCAGTCACTGGAGAACAAGCTCGATGACCTCAGGGCCAAGGTAAAGTTCCAGAGAGACATACGGGACTGCAATCTCCTCTGCTTCACCGAGACATGGCTGAACACAGCGGTGCCGGACCACACCATCCATCCGAGTTCTTCTCGGTTCACTGCATGGACAGGACACGGGACTCGGGGAAGTCAAGGGGAGGCGGCGTGTGTTTAATGGTGAACAGCAGCTGGTGCAACAGCGCTAGCGTTGTTCCTCTCACACGCTCCTGCACATCAAATCTGGAACTACTGTCCATCATGTGTCGTCCTTTTTATCTACCTCGGGAGTTTACATCGGTCATAATCAGTGCCGTTTATATTCCACCACAAGCGGACATGGACACTGCCTTATGCGAGCTGCATGAGGCACTCACACAGCACCAAACACAACACCAGAACGCTGCTTATTGTGGCGGGGGACTTTAATAGTGCCAACGTCAAACGCGCAGCGCCAAACTTTTATCAGCATATCACCTGCCCCACCAGGGGCGAAAGGACACTGGACCACTGCTATACAACGGTCAAGGACGGCTACAAGTCACAATCTTGTCCACCGTTTGGTAAATCCGACCACGCCGCCAACTTCCTCATGCCAAAATACAAACAAAGGCTGAAACAGGAAGTTCCGGTTCAGAGGGAGGTCGCGCGCTGGACGGACCAATCGGTGGCCGCGTTACAGGACACACTCGATGACGCAGACTGGGACATGTTCAGAAACAGCTCCGATGATGACGTCAGCGTGTTTACGGAAGCGGTTGTGGGATTCATCGGGAAACTAGCAGACGATACCGTAGAAAAAAGACTATTAAAACGTTTCCCAACCAGAAGCCGTGGGTGGATAAAACCATCCGCGACGCTCTAAGATCTAGCACCGCTGCCTACAACACGGGACTCGCGTCGGGGGACATGGAACCATATAAGGCTGCGTCATACAGCGTCCGGAAGGTGGTGAAAGAGGCGAAGCAGCGCTACGGGAGAAAACTAGAGTCACAACACCAAAAGAATGACTCTAGGAGCCTGTGGCAGGGACTAAGGACAATTACGGACTATAAAGCACCAACATCCGGTATGATGAACGCAGACGTGACTCTGGCAGACGAGCTGAACACGTTCTATGCTCGCTTCGAGGCTGCAGCTAAAGACGCTAGCGATGCTAATGCTAGCGGTGCTAACGGCTGCAGACAGGAAGTCACTGCCAGCACCGGAAGCGCGTTCATCATCACCGAGCATGACGTGAGGAGAGCCTTCAAGAGAGTGAACACCAGGAAAGCAACAGGACCAGACGGCATCTCAGGCCGTATTCTCAGAGCCTGCGCAGACCAGCTAGCACCTGTGTTCACTGAGATATTCAACATCTCTTTATCTCAGTTGGTGATCCCCACATGCTTCAAAGGGTCCATCATTGTTCCTGTCCCAAAGAAACCTCATCCTGCTTCCCTCAATGATTATCGCCCTGTTGCCCTCACTTCAGTAGTGGTGAAGTGCTTTGAACGCCTGGTCAGAGACTTCATCATCTCTTCACTACCAGACACACTGGACCCACTACAGTTCGCTTATCGTCCAAACCGTTCCACGGACGATGCAATCTCTCATCTCCTCCATACATCTCTCACTCACCTGGACACTCGGGGGAATTATGTGAAAATGCTCTTTATCGACTACAGTTCTGCATTTAATACCATAATTCCCTCCACACTTACCACCAAGCTGGAGCACCTGGGACTCAGCTCATCAATGTGTCAGTGGATCTCCAATTTTCTGACTGGCAGACCACAGGCAGTAAGGATGGGCGGACATGTCTCAGCCTCCCTCACTCTCAGCACTGGAGCCCCCCAGGGTTGTGTTCTGAGCCCCCTGCTGTACTCTCTGTACACCCACGACTGCGTGGCCACTACCAGCTCCACCACCATCATCAAGTTTGCTGACGAGCAGGTAAGGAACTACCAGACCCCCATCATCAACAGGAGCCCAGTGGAGAGAGTGGACAGCTTCAGATACCTCGGTGTTCACATCACGCAGGACCTGGCATGGTCCTGTCACATCAACACCGTGGTAAAAAAGGTCCGGCAGCGTCTCTACCACCTCAGACGCTTGAGAGACTTTAGACTGCCCTCCAAGGTGCTCAGGAATTTCTACTTCTGCACCACAGAGAGCATCCTGACGGGAAATATCACGACCTGGTTCGGAACCAGCACCATGCAGGACAGACGAGCTCTACAGAGGGTGGTGCGATCAGCTGAGCGCATTATCCGCATCGAGCTCCCTGACCTGCACTCGATCTACAGCAAGCGGTGCTTGACCAAGGCCAGGAAGATCGTGAAGGACCTCAGCCACCCCAATAACGGACTGTTTACTCTGTTGCGGTCTGGGAAGCGATTCCGCTTCCTGAAGGCCAATACAGAGAGACTGAGGAGGAGCTTCTTCCCGCAGGCAATAAGGTCTCTCAACCACAACCACACCACTATGCAGAACTAACACAATCTTTTCATAATTGATCAAATCTATCAATCTTTTTACATCCATGAACACTATGGACAATTACACGCACACCTTCCTTCATATCTACACTACATGTTGTACGTTTACATCCTGGACCATTGCACAAAGACACTTTAATTACTTTGCACACCTACCTTCACAACTACACTACATGTTTACGTTTACATCCTGGACCAGTGCACAAAGACACTTTAATAACCTCTGCACAAAGACACTTTGTTCTATGCATATTTGCACACCCTAGGGCTGGGTAAAAAATCGATTTAATCTATTCATCGATTTTGTAGTTTACAACGATTTTTATTTTGCAAACTCGAGTTTTTTGACACAATAGTTTTTTCGTACTTTTCCGCGTTTCGTCCTTGTTGGTTGCCGTAGCACGATATGAGCCAGCCGCTGCCCCGCCTACACAGTCAAAACAACATGGCAGCGTGTAGCAGAGAACTACTTCCAAAGAAAGGCACAAGTAATTCCGTAATTTGGAACTGGTTTGGTTTTGATGCAGCAGACGAAACACAGACGAAGCCTTGCTGCAAAATATGTTTCAAGGCTGTTGCTACTGGAAGCAGCAGTACAACAAATCTTTTCCAGCACTTGAGGAATAAACATCCCGAAGAATGGGAGAAGTGCAGCCGGCTCCGTAGCGAAAGCGGCTCCTCTAGCACACCTGCTAAAAAGCAAACTACACTTCCCGAGAGCTTTACAGACTGTGTACCGTATGACAAGAACGGAGCGCGATGGAAAGCGATTACTCAGGCGATCACGTTTTATATTACCACAGACATGCTGCCAATTTATTCTGTTGAAAAGTGAGGCTTTAATCACATGCTAAAAGTGTTAGATGCGAGATACGTTGTCCCCAGTCGCAAGTATTTCGCCGATGTAGCGCTGCCTCGCCTGTACAATACAACTCGGGAAAAGATCCGCAGTGTGCTGGAGGAGATACAGTTCTACTCAGCCACAACGGACCTGTGGTCCAGCCGGACGATGCAGCCATATCTGAGTCTGACGGTTCACTACATCAACACTAGTTGAACTCTGCGCAGCATCTGCCAGAGTCCAACTCTCTGGGGGACAATCATAGCAATAAAGTTGCACTTTTGACACTATATCTGATGTCTGCAGCCATTTTTTAAGTGCATTGGAAAAAAAATCGAAAATCGAATCGAAACTCGAATTTTTCTAGATTTTTTTTTAAGGCAAAATCGCCCAGCCCTAGCACACCCAGTACAGTATATTTCAATTTGTGCCGTATATTTCTATTTTTATGCACATCATATTTCTATTTTTATTTTTATTTCTATTTTTCCTAGCACATTTCTATTTTTATTTTAGTTCTATTTTTCCTAGTCTAATTTAATTTTTCTATTTAATTTCTATCGTATTTCTTTTTATTCATATTTATTTCTTATTTGTAAACTTTAATTCTCTTTCAGGGTCAATGGCAGTCGTATAAGCATTTCACTACATTTCGTACTGTGTATGACTGTGTATGTGACAAATAAAATTTGAATTTGAATTTGAATAAAATTTGAATTTGAATTTTGAATTTAAAGTTTATAGTAGATCAGTTACAGTAACTGGAGAACTGCAATTTGTAATTACAGTAACTTACTTGGTCTTCAAGGCAAATACTTTCTTCATGAATGCAAATGTATAGAAACAAAATCCTGCTTTGAAATATTTGTGTAACTACATGGCATTTCATAGGCTACATGAAGTACATTTCAATTTTAGATTTGTGTTTTACCTTTGGTTTTGTTCTACAGTATAGTGTATTTTCTGTAACATTTATTCAACTTTATTGTTTCTATTAAATAAAGATAAAAAATAAGCAAAGTAAAAAAAAACAGTTTATGGTTTGGCTCAAAATGATTATTGAGCTCAATGTTTTGAAAACAGTGCCATTTAGTGGACAAAACTGTATACTTCTCTTCAGACATGGCTAAATAAACATGGCACTATATACTGTACAGGGTGGGTGAAAAGTAGCTAGGCATTAAAAATGGGCAATTAAGTCCATATTTCTAATACCAAATTTACTGAAATCATACATGTACTTTATTGCATCTTTAAAATATCAAAAAAATAAAAATAAAAATTCAGTGTAAGCACCCTAGGCCTCTTCAAATGGCTGGAGATGGAATGCAAAGTCTTCTAAAGTAAATAATTTGGGATATTGCTGAGAATCTCCTGAATCCGTGCCATGAAGTCCTCCAGTGTGCAAATCTTTGTCCTGTACACCTTCGACTTTGTGTAGCCCCACAGGAAAAAAAAATAAAATGTAGTGAGATCTGGATCTCTTGGAGAACATTAATGAGCCAACATCCCAGCCAACATGCTGGAAAATGCAGGTCTAATGACACAAGTACAGTAAGAGCGAAATGTGGTAGTGCATTATGGGGTGGTGCTCCAGTAATAGTACAAGATCTACAACCATTAAATATTCCCATTAAAATTAATTTTCACCCATCCCATAGAGAAAGGCCTCCTGTCCTGTGAATGCTAATATTTCGCCTGCTCAATCACGTCCACATGAATTCAATTTTTTTTTTTATTATATGATTAACAACCTCATTGGGGTCCAGTGGGGTCAAAAGTTCACAATCATATTCAGCAATGTATACTCAGATCACTCATTATTTAAAGAATATATTATAAACACTTTTTTTTTAAGTTATACATATAAACTATTAACACTGTTTTAGCTGTCTCAGGGTCTCAACTGACACTGTCCTAAACATATATTGTACAACTTCAGGAATGAAGTTTAATCAGCTCTTTTTTTTGTAATTAAGTTAAAAAAATATGTTTAACTCTAGAATAAATTAACTTTTCATTATTTTCTGCTCATTCCCTGCATACAAACAAATGTTAGGGATGTTACCATTTTCTTTTTGTTGTTAATGTTTTATTTTATTTGAATTAAAATGTTGTAACTTTTAAGTTTGGTGATATTTAAAGGAAATACAGTATGAAGCCAAGTGAGCCTTATGAACTTGAAGTTTACTTTATGCTTGCCTATGATTCAATCCATAAGCTGTAATGATTTCAATATTATTCTGTTGACATTTTTTTTTACATTTATTTAAATATTGAATATAACCACAATTTGCAGGTAGCCCCCTAATATCTAGTTTTTGTCAAGTTGCTTAGAGCACATATACTGTATTTTTCCTAACACTATAGTGCGTGCTGCAAGTTGCATGATAGCAGCCAAGTAACCCATCAGTATAAATACACCCCTAGAAACTTTACTGAAGCTGCCTTCAGTTGCTGCTAGATTGTGGGTATAGCACTTGGGTCATATAAGACACATATGAGACACTTTGCTGTAGTTCCACCAATAGGTGCCACTGGTAGCATATGGTAAAATCATAAACACTGGAAACCAACCTACAGTTTGGTCTGGATTATCAGTTATCACAGATTAAAAATAAGAATAATAACATGACAGAAACAAAAATAAAAAAATCTCAAATAAACAAAAGGGTTTCAAGTACTGAGTTCTTGGCTCCTGATTATTATTAATATGGAAATCTGTGCACAATATGTACTTATATCTGAGTAGGTTTAATACACGGTGTAGCTAGATGCACAGAAAAGGAGGGGCATTGCTTTCATCACGTTTCTTTACTTCTTCTTTCTCTGTACCTAGGGTGTTGTCTGTAATCTGATTTAGTCTTCTGTGTTTGTCAGAAAGGACTGGGACATAGCACAAAGGTACGTGTGTGTGTGTGTGTGTGTGTGTATGGGGGGGGTGAGTGGGTTTAAAGAAGCAACATACTACAGGCAAAAATAGTTTTTAAACATTATGGTAAAAAATTTTTCGCTGCAGATGTTAATGAAAGGAGTAAAGAAAGTGCCAGGTTCAGTTAAAGCAAAAATGATTCATAAAAATGTCACGGTATGATGTGAGAGCACTTAGGTGGTGGCAGATCATGCTTTGGGGCTTTTTTTCTTATCAAGGTAAAGGAAATTATGAACAGTTCTAAATACAGTACCAGTCAATGTTGGCAAAAAAAAACCTTCAGGTTTTTGCGAGAAAACTAAAGATGAAGAGGAACGTCATGTTTCAGCATGACACCAACCATACATCCAAATCAACAAAACAATGGCTCCACTGAAGAAGATTAAAGTTTTAAAATGAATCCTATTGAAAATTTATGCGGGATCCGAAGAGTGGGCATATATTGCAAAATCAAGATGTGCCATGCTGATAGACTCCTCCCCCCAAAAGATTGAGTGCTGTAATAAAATTCAATTCAATTCAATTCAATTCAATTTTATTTATATAGCACTTTTAACAATGGTCATTGTCTCAAAGCAGCTTCGCAAAAATGAAGGATTTTTTATTAAAGAAAATATAAAAAAAATTAAAGATGCTTCAACAAAGTATTAGTTTAAGGGTGTACGTACAGTATTTCTGCACCCACATTATTTTTATTTTTTTTATATTTACTTCCCCACCCTTAAAAATTTCAGTTTATTTTTCAATTGAGTTGTACAGATTATAGGTCACATTAAAGGTGGTCTAATTTTTAACAGCGGACGAACCAGGCATTAGGGGTATGTAGCACCCTCCACAATTATTGGCACCCCTAGTTAAGATTTGTTCTTAGGCTTTTAAGATTTTTTTAAACAATATAGAGTCACAATGCAAAAAAAAGAAAAATTCTGAATCTAGAACCTCGAACCTCTAGTTTGATGTTTTTTGTCTGCTAAACCATTTTTGTCTAGATTTTGCCGCATGTTTTTGATCAGTGACAATGACCACCCATTTCAATGACGATTTAATCTTCAACATCTTTTGACAGAGGCTACCAGGTTTGGATTTATAATGTCCTATTTTAAAGAGTTAAAAATGCCATGGACCCTAACAAGGTTTCTAGGGTCTTGAAATAGAAAAAGGCCCACAGAATCAAAAGCTTCTCCACCATACTTCAAAGTGGGCATGAGGTGCTTTTTCGCATACTCATCTTTTGTTTTACGCCAGATCCACTTTGAATGTTTGTTGCAAAAAAGCTATATCTTAGTCTCATCTGACCACAGCACACAATCCCAGTTAAAATCCCATTACCACTTAACAAACTCCAGACAGTTATGTTTGTGATTGTAGGTGAGAAAAGGCTTTTTCCTTGCGTGCCTCCTAAACAACATGTTGGTACAGTATGTAGATAGAGTCTGATGGTAATTAGGGAGATTTTGTGACCCCAAAATGCCACTTTTTGATGCAATTTTCTAACAGTGAGCTTTGAATTTTTTTTTATTATTTTTTACTTCTCTTACAATCCTCTTCACTGGGCGTTGTGGCAAGATAAACTTGAGTCCTCGTTTTTTTGTCACTTTTTTGTCACTGTTCTAGTTATTTTAAACTTCTTAATGATTCCTCTGACTGTAGATATGGGCAAGTTTAGGCATTGTAGCAATTGCCTGACTTTCCCAGGTTAAGGAGTGGATAAGAGAAATAGGCCTTTGGGTCATGTCATATTTATACCACAGGTCAACAGGAAGTCATAAATGATTCATTAAAAGTTTATAGATACTCTGATCAACTTTAAAAACTACAGTAAATATCCAAAAATACTTAAATTACATTTATTTTAATGGAATGGTTAGGGGTGCCAATAATTATGGATTAAATATTTAAAAAAAAAAAAACTATAATTTCTTTAAGTGATGGATTTTTTATTCACTTGAGTCAGATATTTCTAAAATTTTCAGTGTAAAATTATGTAATGTAAAAAATAACTTATTTGAAGCCTAAGAACACAGGGGTGCCAAAAATTGTGGAGGACTCTCTCTCTCTCTCTCTCTCTCTCTCTCTCTTTTATATATATGAAATATAAATATATATAAATAAAAAAGCCACCATGTTAGCGTTAAAAAGGTGTAGCACTCTGTTCGTCATGGTTTTGTTTTGATGATACTTCTCGGCAAAGGCATGGACGTCACTCCACTTTGCATCATCATGTACAGATACAACTGATGCTGTGCAACGCACTCATGCCTTTGTGTAGCTGATAGTGGCAGCTTGGGATGATTCTTGGTCATGTTCTGCGAAGGAGTTCATAAACAGGGACAAACTTGAGGTGAATTTTTTTGGTTGTGAACTGATTTGTTCACACTCTGGGGTGTTCGTAAACCAAGGTTTCAATTAAAGCAGTGTGTAAAAATATTTTGGTGTTCACGACCTGTTGGTTTATATTCCTGTCAGCTGTAAAATCATTTTTGTACATGCAATAATCAAATAATTTAGATTTTTAGTCATTTCAGTGTTTCTCTTTTTTCATCTTCCCCCATATTTTTCCACAGCTGCATTAAAAGAAGTGCATTTAAAAACCTCATCTACTTCCACACCATGGCTTATATAATCAATCAGCCGGAACCTACACCTATGATCATCGAACAACCACCTCCACATATGATCATCGAACAACCACCTCCACATATGATCATCGAACAACCTCCTCCACCTATGATCATCGAACAACCACCTCCACCTATGATCATCGAACAACCTCCTCCACCTATGATCATCGAACAACCTCCTCCACATATGATCATCGAACAACCTCCTCCACCTATGATCATTGAACAACCTCCTCCACATATGATCATTGAACAACCTCCTCCACCTATGATCATCGAACAACCTCCCCCTCCTGTATACGTCCAGGCTTCACCTCCACCTTTGATCATTGAGTCCCCTGGTCCTGTAGGTAAGATTTTACAAATTATTCAACTCCAGTAGCAAAACCCCCCAAAAATTAATATGCAACAAAATATGACAAATGTGAATAAGCAAAAGCAAATTCAGAAACATATCAATAGCTGGTTTACTGACTGAGTTTACACACTTGCTACCTATCTCCTGCTTCCTTATTCTTAAGACTGTGCATTCTGTAAAACTGTTAAAAAATAAATGTGTGGCTCTGTTTGTGTGCCTGTGTGTGTGTAATTGCAGTGATGGAGCCTCCTTTGAAAGACGTACCAGCATCAAAGAAGTGTATTTACTGCCAGAGGCAGGTTGTCACAGTTACTCGACCTGTCAATGGACTCCTTACCTGGGCGATTTTTGGGGGACTCTTTATCTTATGGTAAGAGATATCAAACTCTTTCACACACATGAAACACAATCACACACAACTTTACACATCCTTTGCTATCTCTCTGTAGTATGTGGCCATGCTGCTTGATTCCTTTCTGCGTGCACTCCTGCAAGGACGTCGAACACTCCTGTCCAAACTGCAAAAACATCCTCCATGTCTACAAACGAATGTGAGATGTTTCACGCAGGAGAAGCTGGAGAACATCAAACTCAGCCTAAAGCCTGTAGAAAAATGAATTATTTAGTTTTTATAACAAATAAGAATATGCAATGTAAATAATATTCTCTTAAAAATAGAATTTAAATACAATTTTGAATTTTGACAGAGACAATTTTGTCTCTGTTTATAGAGCGAATTAAATAATTGTAAAATTTGTAATAATTGTAATAAGTCCTCACAAGTAGGAGAATTAAATTCAATTCAATTGTGAGTTTCTAATTTTTTTTTGAAATGCTGAAAGAAAACATGCATAAATGATAATGATTAGATTGTCCCTGATGAGCAAGCTGAGGGCGATGGTGGCAAGAAAAAAATTATATCAGATAGCAGAAATTGATCTACAGTCATACGATGTGTTAGGAGGCTGGAAGTTAAGTATAACAGGATATGTGTTTAAGTAAATATTACCTTTGTTATTGTGGCCTCTGGTACAAAACTGTCTGTAAGAATTCCAGTACTGAACTATTGAGTGACTGCAGTCACAAGCCATCAGAGAACCGCTGTCTATATCAGCCGAGTCCACGGCCATCTTTATGGTTAAGTGGAACCGTCCCCAGTCGTCACATGCATCTCAAGAAGACCACACGACACCTTCATGTGACAAGACGTCTAACCAGAAATGTGGCACCAGGATGAGTCAGACAGCTCTGGAGGGCGGAAGAGGTCTTGATCACTGGCTGCTCAAAGGCACCATTTGTAGCTCAATAGAGAGAAACGAAGATAGACAGAACAGTTATGTATGATCACAGTCATATAATGTATAAGGTAAATGTACTGTATATTTAGTGTGGAGTGCAACACAGACATGGGAACACAAGACATAAGGACTCTCTGGGAAGTAAAGCAACCAGTCACTCCATTGTCAATAAACCTGGGTGATCAATGAGAGTGTGGAAGACAGCATCCAAACATACCAGTTCTAATACTCTACATTCACGAGTCCCTCAGATCTGCTCCTTTACCTAAGGCAGATCTATTGACAAAAGGCTGGGCTTAATTAATAGGACTTTAGCCTAGACTTAAACATAATTCCCAGAAAAGCTATTCCATAACTTTGGCGATTTATAAGAAAAAGCTCTGTCCCCTGCTGTAGTTTTCATAATACAAGATACTAACAAACAGCTTGCATCCTTTAGTAGCTGTGGCGGTTTATAAAACTCTAGCAGTTCACCCAGTTACTGTGCCATGAGACCATTTAGTGTTTTATGAGTCAGTAGTAGTATTTTAAAATCTATGCAAATAAAGGAATAAAGGTGGTGTCTCTAATTGCTTTTTTTCTGTTGCTCATCAATGAATAAAAAAAAAAAAATCAATTTCTACCAACGCAGTAGCATACTGAAATGAAAGATTCAGGTAATCAATTTAATCAATTTGTATTGCTACAAAAAAAAAAAATAGCTTAAATATAAAGGGTGTTGCATTTACAAAAAAAAAAAAATCCAGTGGACATTAATTAAGATAAGAGGTAACATGTAACACCATAAGTGGTCAAATACTTGCACCTACAGGAAGTGACGCCATCAGGAACGTAACCAGCACGAATGCTTGACACTTGCTCAATGCTTTGCTCCACATGCAGACATGGTCCAGTGACAGACTACAATGCAGCACCATGCTACTCTGGTTCTCTATACAATATTGAGCAAAAGATTATAAGATTATATATTGTGTTTTTTTTGTGCTGGAAGTATACCAAATAAGAAACCATTTAAAGGCAAAGTTTGTATTAAGGGAAAGCTCACATTAAGTGATATTTTAAAACATTGTTTTCATGAGTGTTTGAATTGAGAGTTCTAAATTATTTCAAGAAGGATGGAGGGAACTTTACATGGTGGATGAAAGGAAACTTGTGTCTTAAAAGTAGGGACAGAAAACCTAATTTTACATACATCTGATGGTTGAGGTATACATTTGTATCCTTTAAATTGTGGACGACTCACCTGGTATCTTCCATGCGCCTGTAAGTTTGCTTAACTGTTCATTGCTGTTTCATGCAAGAATGTCATCAATTGTGACATTCAGCATGTCAACATCTGTGATGTTTAGCACTGATTCTGTAAATCACAACCACTTTCTGTGGACAAATGAGCCATACTATGCTTCTATTTATATATAGCACTGAATTCCATAACATTATTTGATTGACACAAAGTAAGGCTGTACAGTATGTAAGACCTCTATTGTCAAATCCAAGATGAGATCAAGTCAGACCTGACTGTCTCAGTCATAGTTATTTACCATAAATAATGGTAAACGATGATAAAAAAGTAAAATTGGTATGTTTAGATTATGTCTCCTAAACAGAATTAAGTAAATTAAAATATTTATTAATTTTAGCAACAGAGACAATATCTCTCACTCACTCATCGTCTATACCGCTTTATCCTGTATTTAGGGTTGTGGGGGGCCTGGAGCCTATCCCAGCAGACTTACTGTAGGGCACAAGGTGGGATATACCCTGGAAAGTGTGCCAATCTATTGCAGGGCAACAATCTCAATATGTAAAATCTAAATGAGGACGTATTTTTAAATCAAGAAAACAATATATTTTGGATTATAAACAGATTAAAATGAGAAGGATTTTTTATTGCCTTCAACAAAATTTTCTGATTTAGGGAAAAGGCTTTACAACTACAGCACAGGAATAGGGTATTGCAATAATAATCCTTTACATTTTACAAAGGCTTTTTTGTAAAGATTTACAGAAATTTCCAGACATTTTAGTCATGGGAGACAAAAGTGTTTGATTAATATGCTTATACAAGCGTAGAGAATCTGATAAAGAATAAAGGATGATGACAATCAAGCTTTATATTACAGTATCCTGCTTTAAAACAAAACCTGCATTTCCGAGGGTTTTTAATGTTATTACCACTTGTATCATCTGTTGGATTAAATAAAGGGTATTTTTTTTTTCTATCACAAGGTTTAATCGTGGTATCTAGTTTAATTAAAGTAAAGCCATATTTCTGGGCCATAGGTGCATCCATTATACCTAAAGCAGGCAAATTAAGCATCTGAGAGAGGTCCCAATAATCTCCTAATATGAACATAAGTAAAAGTAAAAAAGTTCTGAAATTCCTTTGCTGTGACTAAGAATTAATGTAAAATATTTTTGCCCTGTTTTCCCCATGCTCTGTGTTAGACTTAAACAGTCCAATGACATGCTTTGTACAGTAGTCTGAAGTGTGTGAGTGTTTATGTAAATGTGTGCTTGTGCCATGCGATTGTTTGTACCCCATCCTTCTGTGTGCTTTATGTTAAGTGGTACAGAAAATGGATGGACGGATCTGCCTGATAATGGGTTAATATCATTAATAATTTTTTTATTGTATTGTACCGTTTACTCATTTATTCATTCATTAATCTTCAGTACATGCTTTAGCGGGGTATGAAATATAGTAACCTGAGGTCAGATATTATGGTGCATTTATTTTCTCAAGAAACACTCATAAAGCTCTATTAACAGTGAATGAAATTCAAGAACATGTGTCTTATAAACCTTTTTTGTTTATTATTTAAACAGAGGTTTAATCATAGTCCAGGTGCCTTCCAAGATGATGTCCGCTCTGGATGGGTTGAGCTGAGGTTTTTCTTGATCAATGTAGAGGACTCACACTGGTGTTTAACTGTACAAGTCCTTATTAATTACATCCTAACAGGATATAAAAGCAGATTAACAAAGAGAAGATATACTGTAATTAGGCAGTTAAATAATGCAGGCTTGTCCAACAAAAAGTACCTCTATTTACCTCCACCTATTTATATTTTTCATGTGCATAAAATGAACCATTCTGTAAATGGTAAAATTCTTTTAAGTAAAAGTTGAATATCAAGCAGTCCTTAAAAAATTATAATGGAGGAAGGGGTGGAAAATAGCCTACAGGTTAAAGCATGTACAGCAGTCCGACCTGTCGCTCTCTGGACTCACCTGCTGGAAGCAGCCTTGGCGCGGTCACCTGGTGGGAGTTTAATGCGGGGCAGCGTCCGCCCACAGCGTCCGTTACACCAGCGAAAATGTCCGCGAACTCATCTAAAAGGGACTTCACTGTGTCGGTCTGTGTCTGACTTAGCCCTACGCTGCTACGCTGCATAAGCTCGGCCATTATTCTCGCTTGATCTGCTACCGGATGTTTACATGGCGCGTCCACCGGAAGTTCCGCCCCCCTGGTGCGCGCTACTAACACGTCCGGCTGCGCTTTGGGAACTAGCAACCTGGCTAAACTGAAGTTACCCCGTAACGTGGTAGCGAGATTGAGTACCGCACCCCACCTTTCCAAAATGTCCAACCCCAAGATACAGTCATCCTCAATGTCTGCCACAAAGAATGGATGAGAAAGACTGATTGCACCTACTTGTATTCGCACTGTGCGACAGGCCCGTATCTCCAAATAGCTCCCCGACACGGTGCGAATGGTCAAGGCTGGGGCCGGCAGCATACAACCGCGCTCGCCCTGGTCTAATACTTCCCAGCGCAGCAGCGAAACTGTAGAGCCGGTGTCCACGAGCGCCCGTAGCAAAACTTTGTCCAGGCCACAGTTCACGTAGACACCCTCGCGATTTACTACACGTCCTGACCGGAAGTTGGGCCCGGCAGTTGGGGAAACAGAGACGGCTGTGGGAGGCGGCTTCCCCGCAGCTAGTTGTAACGGCTGCTGGGGTACGCTGTCCTCAGGCCTGAGACCGTTGCAGTGGTAGTCCAGCGGTCCTTGGCCTTGGCGTCGTCCTGGATTCTCGGATGCTGAGTTGAGACATAGCCGCGACGGGTAGCCCTGTCCCCAGCTAGGTTCACCTCCCGAGCGGCCCCGAGTTACGGGAGAACGCTCGGCTCTTTCGCCGTGGTGTTCTGCCATGATGGGCTTGGCGCGCTCGGCTTCGCGCAGCACCTCAGACAGGGAAGCCGGTGCCGCTAACCGGATGTGCTCGCGAATCCGCGACGGCCGGATTCCCCGCAGGAACGCACAGCGAGGTAGCTCTTCCTGCTGGACGGGCCCAAATTCCGGGTAGCCCCGGCGTGCGAGAGATCTCAGGTCCATGGCGAACGCCCCCAGTGGCTTGGAGGCGATCTGCTCGCGGGTCGCTAGCTCTTCGCACGCGGCCTCCTGACTGTCACCCGCGTTAAACCGGAAGTGGAGCGACTCCCGCAACTTTGCCCAATCCTTCCTCTCATCCGCCCGGAGGTCTTCCAACGCCCGGAGCGCTTCGCCCTCTAGGGAGAGGGCTGTTTCCGCCGGGGACCAGCCCGTGAAGTCGGCGGCTAGCTCCACCTGGGCGATGAACGCGTGGGGCTCGACAGCGCCATTGTAGGACGGCAGGTGCAGCTGCAGGTCACCTCGCCGGCTGACGGCGCACGGGGCTGAAGCTTGCTCCAGGGTGCGCTCTAACCTGTTACTCTCCATCCCACTTCTGACACCAATTGTAGCGTTTTTCACTGCTACGAAGGGACTTGGAGAGACGAGTGAGCTTCCTTGCTGCCCAATGCAAATGGCTGGGAGTATTTTATTTATCATGGCACAAAACAGCATAAACCACACAGTCAACAGTCAATAAACACACATCAACAGGACACACTTCTAACCCACACACACACACCCTGGCCAAAGCCACTAACCCAAACACCTTTCCTCGACAGGGTGAACACCTAACAACCCCTCCCGCAAAGCATGATGGTTACTAGTCCAAAACCCCGCCTACGCCACAATATTATACTAGTAGTTTGCATGCATTGAAATCAATCATTCATTTACTTGTGGTTGGATGATCGTGGACAGAACCTGTGGCTAGATGACAAAGTGTAAAACCTGTGGCTAAATGACTCTGAGTATGTTTGTGCCATGCCCGTCCTGCTGTGTGCCCTATGTCAAGTGGTACAGACAATGGATAAACGGGATCTGCCTGCTAATGGATCAATAGCATTAATAATTTTCTTATTGTATTGTACCGTTTACTCGTTTGTTCATTCATAAATCTTCAGTACATGCTTTAGCGGGGTAAGAAAGAAAGTGACCTGAGGTCAGATACTATGGTGCATTTATTTTCTCAGTAAACCCTCATAAAGCTCTATTCACCATGAATGTACACCCTTATGTCTTATACTAACAGATTTTCAAGTAGCATAGTTTACATATTGTCAAGCTCTCACTCTTTCACACACTCAAATCAGATGAACAATTTGTAATTGACACTCAGTGCTTGTTATGTATTTTATGATCAGATTAACAACATGTTTTTTTTTCTTTACATGATATAATTCCATTGAAGTTTTCATCATAACACGTTGAGAGTTGTCTATTTTGTCATGGTAGGCTTCACTTAAGTGGAGCATGACTAGTAATAACAATGATAAGCTGTAAAATAACTTCAGAGTGTCAGTATGAGTCATGAGTATGTGTTTGCATAACAGGTGTTCTTTATTGTTATTTTACTAGTAATTTGCAAGCATTGAAATCAATCATTCACTCACTTGTGGTTGGATGATCGTGGACAGAACCCTGTGGCTGGATGACTCTGACAGCACGAGCTACAGACTATCCAATCAACCTGATCCCTTGGTCTACCCCTATGGACTGGCTGTTCTCATTTTTCCCTCGAGAACAACTGGTCATGGAGGTTTATTCGGGTTTATTCATCCTTCCACTTGACCAGCAGGAGCTGGGTTCTTTTTTGTAAAGAAAAAAGAAGACTATTGACTCTCGAGAGTTGAACGCCATAACCCTGAAGGACCAATAACGCCACCTTTGAAGGTCTCAACCATTACTTGCCAATTTTTTAAGATGTTTTGACAGAAACTTCAGCACTCTGACAACCCTGCTTAGCAACCTAACCATAAAAGAGCAAAGGAAATTCCAGTCAACTGACAAAGCACAGCACGCATTTGACGCCATAAAGGCCAAACTGAAAGGCCAGGTGGTTTCTTTTTTTCACGTGCTTCAACTACATATTGTTGTATAGGCCTGACTCTCCACAAACCTGAGCTGCAGGCTGGATAACTACAGCAAGAATTGCAGTGTGCATTCTGATTGGTTAAGGGTTATGCATTTTCCATGTGGTTAATAATAGTCAGTGTTAATAAAAAAAAAACTTTTGGTTCTCATTGTGTATGCTTTCTATAGCAATATAGTGTGTGCTTTCAATACACTAGCCACTGGGCTGTATTGCCTTGTGTAATTATGCCATAATTGTATAAGGAGCTGCACATGTGTAAGACATGGGAGTCTACTGTACATTCTGGAATATAGCTTTCTGAACTTTTGAGGTCAGTGCTTCCATGTAAATCCAAGATGGCACCAACATCCAGTCACTGGAGAACAAACTCGATGACTTCCAGGCCGGGATAAAGTTCCAGAGAGACATTATCAGCGCCGTTTATATTCCACCACAAGTGGACACGGACACTGCCTTATGCGAGCTGCATGAGGCACTCACACAGCACCAGACACAACACCGGGACGCTGTGCTTATTGTGGCGGGGGACTTTAACAGTGCCAACCTCAAATGCGCAGCGCCGAATTTTCATCAACATATCACCTGCCCCACCAGGGGTGAAAGGACACTGGACCACTGTTACACTACAGTCAAGGACGGCTACAAGGCACAATCTCACCCTCCGTTTGGTAAATCCGACCACGCCACCATCTTCCTCATGCCAAAATACAAACAAAGGCTTAAACAGGAAGTTACGGTTCAGAGGGAGGTCGCGCGCTGGACGGACCAATCGGTGGCCGCGTTACAGGACGCACTTGATGACGCAGACTGGAACATGTTCCGAAACAGCTCCGATGATGACGTCAGCGTGTTTACGGAAGCGGTTGTGGGATTCATCGGGAAACTAGCGGATTATACCGTGGAAAAAAAGACTATTACTGTAGAATGTTTCCCAACCAGAAGCCGGGGGTGGATAAAACCATCTCGCACTGATCTCGCACTGCTGCCTACAACACAGGACTTGCGTCGGGGGACATGGAACCATACAAGGCTGCTTCATACAATGTCTGGAAGGCGGTGAAAAAGGCGAAGCAGTGCTACGGAAGAAAAATTGAGTCACAGCTCCATCAGAGTGACTCTAGGAACCTGTGGCAGGGACTAAGTACAATTACGGACTATAAAACACCAACAACCGGTATGACGAACGCGGACGCGACTCTGGCAGACGAGATGAACACATTCTATGCTTTGAGGCTGCAGCTAAAGACGCTAGCAATGCTAATGCTAATGGCGCTAACGGATACAAACAGGAAGACACTGCCAGCACCGGAAACGCTTTCATCATCACCGAGCATGACGTAAGAGAGCCTTCAAGAGACTGGCTTATTACCTGTTTCAGATTTCCAAGAGAGTGAACACCAGGAAAGCAGCAGGACCAGACGGCATCTTAGGTCGTATTCTCAGAACCTGCGCAGATTAGCTAGCACCTGTGTTCACAGAGATATTCAACATCTCTTTATCTCAGTCGGTGATCCCGACATGCTTTAAAGAGTCCATCTTTGTTCCTGTCCCAAAGAAACCTCATCCCGCTTCTCTCAATGACTATTCGCCTGTAGCCCTCATCTCAGTAGTGATGAAGTGCTTTAAACGCCTGGTCAGAGACTTCATCATTTCTTCACTACCGGACACACTCGACCCACTACAGTTTGCATACCGCCAGAACCATTTCACAGACGATGCAATCTCACATCTCCTCCACACATCACTTACTCACCTGGGGCCTCATGTATCAAGGCACAATGTATCATGTATCAACGCACAAAAACTTTGCTTACAAAAACTTTGCTTACACCAGTTTCCACGCTCACGGTCGGATTTACTAACAGTGAAATTAACGTGAGAATGTGCGTTCTTCCACGCCAACTTCATGTCTGGCGTACGTGTATTTCTTGTGTGTGTTTGTTTTATTTCCGTTGGCGACTCCTAGAGGCAATTATGTTAAATTGCACACTACAAAGTATTGCACCAACACATGTGAAAAACATTGCTATTAATTTATAATTGATAAAATGGGTTAATTGACACAATATTTTTCTACCAATTATGTGATTTAGAACATATAAAAACATTTGCAAATGTATACAACCCTTAGTCTATGGCAATGGCAGTGTTGGCCTTTTTAGAAGACATTGTCAATGGCCGAATCTGAAGGGACACGTTTTAGGGATCACAGTGATTTCCTGGCCCACGATGATGACTGGCTTATTACCTGTTTCAGATTTCCAAGAACGATCCTTTTGGAGCTCTGTGCTGAGTTGGGTCCAAATTTGGAAAGAGAGACAGCGAGGAGCCACTTATTACCCGTTCCCTTACAGGTGCCGACAATGCTTGGTTTCCTGGCAACTGGTTCTTTCCAAAGGAAACTGGCAGACCGCTTGGGGTTAAGCCAGTCGTCTTTGAGCCGTGCAATGCCAGCTGTATGGGACGGGATCATCCGCGTGTCTAGCAGGTATATAAGGTTTCCATACCATGCAGTTGACCAGCCAAACATTAAAGCGCAATTTGCAGCGATCGCCGGTTTTCCTAATGTAATCGGAGCGATCGACTGCACGCACACTGCTATAAAGGCGCCATCTGAAGACGAATTTGCATACGTGAATCGGAAACATTTTCAATTAATAAATGTGCAAATAATATGTGATGCTTAAATGCGCCTAACAAATATTGTGGAAAGGTAGCCTGGGTCAACCCATGATTCATTCATCCTCACAAACAGCATGGTTGGAATGAGGCTCCAAGGTGGCAGGGTGCGCGATGGGTGGCTACGTGGTTAGTGATGTATTTAAAAATATTATCCCAGTTAATTATTTTTTTATTTTGTTATTAATTCCGGAGGACAAACAATAATGCAAATAACAGTTTTTCTCCGGTCTATCTCCGATAGGAGCACCTCCAATTCACATTCTGTGAAGTTTCTCTTCTTGCTTGCTTTTGCCATTGCTTTTTTTGTTTGGTTTTGCCAAAGTGGAGTCATTACCATATTTATACGGAGGAGGAGGCAGGGGGGGGGGTTTTGTGCTCGTGCACGTGCGCTTAATTTCACGTTAATTCGGATGTACAAAGAGAATATGCGTGGGATTTCGCTTACGCAGTGTTTCATACATCAGATTTTTTTACTGCGTACGCACATTTACAGCTTTGTCCGTACGCAATGTTTTGGTATGAATTCAACGCAAGTCTTTGTACATGAGGCCCCTGGACACTAGGAAAGGGAATTATGTTAAAATGCTCTTCATCGACTACAGCTCTGCATTTAATACCATAATTCCCTCCACACTCACCACCAAGCTGGAGCACCTGGGACTCAGCTCATCAATGTGTCAGTGGATCTCCAATTTTCTGACTGGCAGACCACAGGCAGTAAGGATGGGCTGACATGTCTCAGCCTCACTCACTCTCAGTACTGGAGCCCCCCAGGGTTGTGTTCTGAGCCCCTGCTGTACTCTTTGTACACCCACGACTGCGTGGCCACTACCAACTCCACCGCCATCATCAAGTTTGCTGACGACACTGTTGTGGTGGGCCTAATCACCAACAATGATGAGTCGGCCTACCTAGAGGAGATTGTAAATCTGGAGAACTGGTGCCAGAGGAACAATCTCCTCCTGAACGTCAGCAAGACAAAGGAGCTGATAGTGGACTTTAGTACAAAGCAGGAAATAAACTACCAGACCCACATCATCAACAGGAGCCCAGTGGAGAGAGTGGACAGCTTCTGATACCTCTGTGTTCACATCACGCAGGACCTGTCATGGTCCTGTCACATCAACACAGCGTCTCTCCCACCTCAGACGCTTGAGAGACTTCAGGCTGCCCTCTAAGGTGCTCAGGAATTTGCTCAGGAATTTCTAATTCTTTTCCTGATGGAAAACATTACAACCTGGTTTGGAAACAGCACCATGCAGGACAGACGAGCTCTACAGAGGGTGGTGCGATCAGCTGAGCGCATCACCACACCGAACTCCCTGACCTGCACTCACAGCAAGCGGTGCTGAACCAAGGCCAGGAAGATGGTGAAGGACCTCAGACTGTTGCGGTCTGGGAAGCGATTCCCCTCCCTGAAGGCCAACACAGAGAGACCGAGGAGGAGCTTCTTCCCTCAGGCGATAAGGTATCTCAATCACACCACCACACAGGAGTAACATCTTTTACATTTAGGCATTTGGCAGACGCTCTTATCCAGAGCGACTTACATTTTTATCTCATTATACATCTGAGCAGTTGAGGGTTAAGGGCCTTGCTCAAGGGCCCAACAGTGGCAACTTGGTGGTTGTGGGGTTTGAACCTGGGATCTTCTAAACCGTAGTCCATTGTCTTAACCACTAAGCTACCCCTGGCCCTCTTTTAAACATTGACATTGACTGGACAATCATGGACACATTCATGCAATACATATTTCTATATCTAAAACCATTGCACATGACACTTTCATAAGTCACTTTTCATGCAGACATTGCCACTTAAAATTTTTTGGATATACTTTTTTCCCCTTCCCCCTATATTGCTATATTTCTATATTTTGTAATATTTTTATTATGCCCTTATTTGTACAGTTTATTTTACTAGTTAAATTTATTTTCTTTCGTATTTCTTTTTATTAATATTTATTCCTCATACAGTGGTTTGAAAAACTATTTGCCCCCTTCCTGATTTCTTATCCTTTTGCATGTTTGTCACACTTATATATTTCTGCTCATCAAAAACCGTTAACTGTTAATCAAAGATAACATAATTGAACACAAAATGCAGTTTTTAAATGATGGTTTTTATTATTTAGGGAGAAAGAAAATCCAAATCTTCATGGCCCTGTGTGAAAAAGTGATTGCCCCCCTTGTTAAAAAATAACTTAACTGTGGTTTATCACACCTGAGTTCAATTTCTGTAGTCACCCCCAGGCCTGATTACTGCCACACCCGTTTCAATTAAGAAATCACTTAAATAGGAGCTACCTGACACAGAGAAGTAGACCAAAAGCACCTCAAAAGCTAGACATCATGCCAAGATCCAAAGAAATTCAGGAACAAATGAGAACAAAAGTAATTGAGACCTATCAGTCTGGTAAAGGGTATAAAGCCATTTCTAAAGCTTTTGGACTCCAGCAAACCACAGTGAGACCCATTATCCACAAATGGCAAAAACATGGAAAAGTGGTGAACCTTTCCAGGAGTGGCCGGCCGACCAAAATTACCCCAAGAGCGCAGAGACAACTCATCCGAGAGGCCACAAAAGACCCCAGGACAACATCTAAAGAACTGCAGGCCTCACTTGCCTTAATTAAGGTCAGTGTTCACGACTCCACCATAAGAAAGAGACTGGGCAAAAACGGCCTGCATGGCAGATTTCCAAGGCGCAAACCACTTTTGTTTGAACCAACGTTCAAACAAAAAGAATGTTAAGACTGTCTCAATTTTGCTAAAAAACATCTCAATGATTGCCAAGACTTTTGGGAAAATACCTTGTGGACCGACGAGACAAAAGTTGAACTTTTTGGAAGGTGCGTGTCCCGTTACATCTGGCGTAAATGTAACACAGCATTTCAGAAAAAGAACATCATACCAACAGTAAAATATGGTGGTGGTAGTGTGATGGTCTGGGGTTGTTTTGCTGCTTCAGGACCTGGAAGGCTTGCTGTGATAGATGGAACCATGAATTCTACTGTCTTCCAAAAAATCCTGAAGGAGAATGTCCGGCCATCTGTTCGTCAACTCAAGCTGAAGCGATCTTGGGTGCTGCAGCAAGACAATGACCCAAAACACACCAGCAAATCCACCTCTGAATGGCTGAAGAAAAACAAAATGAAGACTTTGAAGTGGCCTAGTCAAAGTCCTGACCTGAATCCTATTGAGATGTTGTGGCATGACCTTAGAAAGGCGGTTCATGCTAGAAAACCCTCAAATAAAGCTGAATTACAACAATTCTGCAAAGATGAGTGGGCCAAAATTCCTCCAGAGCGCTGTAAAAGACTCAAGTTATCGCAAACGCTTGATTGCAGTTATTGCTGCTAAGGGTGGCCCAACCAGTTATTAGGTTCAGGGGGCAATTACTTTTTCACACAGGGCCATGTAGGTTTGGATTTTTTTTCCCCTAAATAATAAAAACCATCATTTAAAAAAGGCATTTTGTGTTTACTTGTGCTATCTTTGACTAATAGCAAACATGCAAAAGAATAAGAAATCAGGAAGGGGGCAAATAGTTTTTCACACCACTGTATATAGTTTTTATTTTCTTTTTAAGGTCACTGGCGGTCGTACAAGCATTTTACTGCATATCGTACTGTGTATGACTGTGTATGTGACAAATAAAATTTGAATTTAAATTTAAATGAAGCTGGTCCATGACTAGTTTATCAGAGCACTCTTTCCAGCTGACTTGCATGTCCATATCTGGCTTGATCATACATACGGAGGTTAAGGCAATGGGTGATTGCATGACTGCTACAGAGGAGCCACCATGAATGAAGAAGATGACAGAGATAATTAGGGAACTGGCCCTACCTCAAACCAGGCATCAGCAAACAATACCACAGACACAGGCTCATCTGTGCTGGGGATGTAGTTAAGCCAGATACCCGTTAAGGGCCTTACCTGCTCTGGTCAAAGTGATGAGCAATGGTGAGGAATTTTAGTAGGTGACATCCTACCCACACCCTTACTGCTGACACTTGCCATCTGGGACAATGCAGATCACCAATGGTTGGGGTAAATTCAGTCAGACTTTCTTACGTTAAAGCCCTCTAAGAGCCCCTGGTTGTCACTGGTGGTCATGATATTGAAGAAGGGGTGAGTGGCATGTCTGCATAGATTACAGGCAGCTAAAATTACCAAAATACAGTAGACTCATACCCACTCCTACATGTCCCAAAGTGCTTGGATCTGGTGGCTGACTTCTCCTGGTTCTCGCAGTGGTAACTGACATGTCCCTCTGTCACCTGCCAGCATTTAGCTCATGGAAAGGATTGTGGCAGTTAAGATTGCTCAGTGTTGGACTATGCAATGCACCTATGTAAAGCAGCTATATAATGGAGAGACTGCTACCTGGTGTCCCACATAATGAATGCCTGGTCATTTTGAATAACATCTTGCCTCACGGCAGATCATTCGATTTAGTTATGTATGTGCGTCAAGAACTAACCTGAGTGGACCAGAAGACGTAGCTTCAGCGGTTAGCCCTTTGTAGCGCGGATGGTAAACCCAAACGCGGAAAAACACGAATAGGCAGGATAACCACACGATTTGTTTTAAGGACTCTCTTAAATGGAAAGCAAGGGATAAACACGCACTCAATCTGAAAGTAAATCCAAGAAGGTGAGTACTCACGAATCGGCGAAAATCTCTGAGGCGACATGGGCGAACTCAATGACTGAACGATGTGCTGCGCCATCTTGTCTCCTTTTATGCTTTCTGGTTCACGACCATATTACTGCCGGGTCCTAGTGCTGGTCGCGGTGTGCATGACAATGTGCTATACAGTTGTTGGCAAAGGATAGAGAAATTGGGCTGAAATTACATTCAAAACAGGTTTGAGCAGGGTTTTTTTATGCATTACAGCACCCCTGCACAAGTTATTACAGTAAGATCAGCTATTCAACTGGACAGAGTACTATGAAAAGGCCTTTTATCTGCTCCAGCAGGACCTAATACATACATCCAGCCTGACTCCCTAGACAACAAATGACCCTTTATCTTATCTTATTTATTACCCTTAGACACAGATGTAAGTGTGGTGGTGTAGGTGTGGTCTTATTATAGGTATAGCCAGAGGAAGGGAAGTAGTGGCCTCCTTGAGAAAACCATAATCATTTCTGAGGGGTGGGATTGTGTGACATGCAGGAACATGCTACTAACTGTGGTCTCTGCCATCGTACATGTCAAGTACTACCTGTCTGGACATCCTTTTAACATATACACTGACCATGCCTCTCTGCAACGGGTGATGATGTTCCAGAAACCAATGACCAGTTTGCCTATTGGCTGGATATGTTTTACTAGTGTTACTAGATGTGCTACAAGCTCACCATTACTCATTGTGAAGGAGAATGGCATGGCAGCAAGGATGCACTCTCTCACCAGTCATGACCTGGAGCTGAGGCAGACCGAGGTAGATGTTGAGACAATATAAGGGAATGCAGGTAATAGATGCTTCAGATTGGGCTACAAATAAAGGACCTGCCCTTTAAGGCAGTGCATGAGTAAATAAAGTTACCAGCATGGCAGGATATAGCAGCTCTTTCCCCCGAGATGCAAGGGCTGTGGAACAAGTTTGAAGATCTCTGGCTGCTACAGTAGATGATATCCTTTAACAAAGTTGGGCAGGGCAAAAGACCAGGGAAAAGAGGTGGCAGTTGTTGTGACCCAAACATAGGCAGATGCAGTTCTTAAAGCTATGCATGGCCCTGTTGACAAAAGTGCACTGGTGAACTGGTATGTTTGAATGCTCTTTTGCCCCATTATCATTCATCACTTAGGTTTGTTGACAGTGGAGTGACTGATTGCTTTACTTCCCAGGGAGTGCTCATGTCTGTGTTGCCTTCTGGTTTTGCCTTTAAGTTATTGTTGTAATAATTAGCCCTGGCAGATTTCATAGTTTTCTCCACTGTCTCTGAGTGGCTGAGAATCACCAATATCTGCACAACATCAATTTTATCTTTAGAGCAATGGCATAGTGGACATATTTACCCACACTTACCCTTAGCTCTCACGATCTGCAATTCTGCACTCCTACGTGCATTCCAGCCCTTCTCATATTGGGCAGGGAACTGAAGACTCCTCCGGTGATAGCTTTTGAGCAACCACCAGATGCACCAGCTTTCCCTGCTGGACCAGACAATGCAAGATGGCTCCAAGACCTTTTGGACACTCCACATTCATATGTCCAGAGGCAATTTCAAAATGCAGAAATCTGACAAAGGGAAAAATTATGACCTTCATGCCATAGGGTTTAGTCTAGGTCCATGCCACAACTCAGAAGAACAGCAGGTGCCTTGAGATGGACAGTACCTGGCTAGGGCCATGATTAATCCTGGAGTGGGTGGGGAAGGTTGTGTATTGGATGCAGTTGCCTCCATTGGGGCACAGTATTGCTGCACCATAACCAGCTTGCTCCTACAAGTTTCTCTGCAACACCATCAGAGACTAGTGTAAGCAAAGGCGACATGCCCCATTTCCTGACACCAATTTCCTGGAAGAGGATAGGGTAGCCACCAGCCTGATCGATGCAGACAGAGAACCCATGCTACTTCCCTATTGCAGAGTTCACCAGCTGCGGGGAGCATCCTCAGTTAGTACAAAGGGGGATCAACTCGGGCATATGGGTGTGTCTTTGGCCAACAAGACAGCAGGGTGCCCATCTGAGATTTAGCGACTTTGTCTTATGGGTTGCATTTTTGTGTTATATGATGTGATAGCTGGCATGTATTTGTGACCTTGGCATAGAAATGCATGGGTTACAGAATGCATTTTTCTAAGAGTGTTCGTAGGAAATATGTACAGTATGTTATTAATCACACATTTTCATTATTCAAATGCCCTGTGCAAATTAGTTGATAAATATTTGCATCCCCACCTTGGTTGGAAGATATTTAACATGACTAGTGTCCATAATGTAATAAAATAAACTGTAAGTAACCATAATTAAACAGCTTGAGGTATCCACCTAACTTTGATAACCTGTAATTCACCAATAGGCTGAGCATGCTTATAAAAGAATAAATAACTGTTTGTGCATACAATACAAGGAGTGAAGTCACAAAAATAATCAATCAATCAATTAATCAATCAATAATAAAATCTCTTTTGAGAATAACCACGAAGTGTTGAGCATGCTGCCTCTTCAAATTGCTCTTTTGATAGAATGACGTACACTCCTAATAAAGACAAAGAACTGGTCAACTTTAACTGAGTATTCAAACTCATTTTGAACATACAGTACCTAACTCCCTTGCGGGAGTGGTTGCTGTGTGTTCACCCTGCTGGGGAAGGTTTTTTGGGTGAGTGGCTTCGGCCATGTTTGTGTGTTAAATGTGTGTGACCTGTTGAATGTGCTCTGGTTCATGCTTGGGCTGAAGTGTGTGGGTCTTGGGTGAATGTGCTGCTCATGCTATATGCTGTGTGAAATAAGGTGCTTCCAGCCATTGCATTGGGCAGCAATCAAGCCAACTCGTCTCTCCAAGATCCTTCTAGCGGTAAAAATGCTACAATATGTACAGATTGTATATGAAAATGATTCATGTCTCCCTTGTTATGGATAATTGTATTCCTGTTTGAACCTGACCAAACTACATTGCTTTTACAGACTAAGCAGGCAAGACAGCATCAACATTTAATCTAAAGCGCAAACTTGACAAAAATGTTCCCAAACAGGAAAAAGTGCACTGGAAGTAAACAGACTGTATTGTAATTCACAATGTGTGGCACCATTAAACAATGTTGTCTTTTAGTTAGGATACAGTCATTCCATTGGAAATAAACAATGTTTGATTTTGTTCCTATAAAGGAATGAAATATTATCTGATAATCATGGATGAATAATTCTTTAGAGGCAGAAGCCTTTTCAGTAGGAAAAGCTGATATTATGAGTCCTCTTAAGCAATAAGAACATACCTGTACCATTATGGTGTATTTTCAGAACTGAAACTCCTAGTGTTTTTGAAAATGAATTAGACAAGGGTATAAGATGAAACAGATAAAAAAGGTTAGCCTTACTGTAAATGAGGGTCTTGATTTATTTTAGAATTATCTATGAGAGTATCCATGAGTGACAATGACTTTTTCCTGCAGCCACCATGAAAGGATTTCCAAAGGATTTTAGGAATCCTCTGTCTAATAAAATGTATAAATATTTACACATACCCAAACATCTCTCTAAAACTGATGGTTGTTTAACATTGGTAAAACATTGTTGAAGTGACAACAAACAAGAAGGCTCCATTCCCATTACAGTAGGTATCCCTAACTCATCCATATGTATCTTTAGATGCAGACCTTACTGATTTGTATGTGGGAATGCATATGAGCAGAAAGCTGTAGACTCTACTACCTGTATATGTAAAGCACATGGGTCAAAGGGAAGAGGGTTTGAAAAGGTTTGGAAAGAAATCCCTATTGATAAGACACCAGAAGGATTGAAGATGTTTTTTTTTTGTGCTAAACTCTTAAGCAGGAGTTCACAGCTCAGTCTCCAGAGTTGAAAAGTGTATTCACAGAGAGAGGGGGTTCATTATCTGTCATCATCCTCCTGGACCTGTCAGCTGCACTTGACACAGTGAACCACAGCATTCCATTGTTATGCAGATGACATGCAACTTATTTTCTCCTTTCCGCCCTCAGATACTCAGGTTTCCGTCTGGATCTCAGCATGTCTGAGTTTATCAGCCACATTTCTGACCCTCAAAAACCTGTTATTTTGCTCAAAAACCTGTTATTTTGCTAGTCCAGCTACACTCTGCTCATGATTCTAACTTAGAAGCACCTGTTTGAGGTCGTTACTTGTCAAAAGGACACCTGTGCACCCCACAATCAGCCAAAGTCTTTTGGCCTAAGTAGCAACATGGGCAAAACCAAAGAGCTGTCAAAAGACACAAGAGACAAAATTGTAGACCTTCCCAAAGCTGGAAAGGGCTACGAGGAAATTGTCAAGCAGAAAAAAATGCAACTGTTGGAGCAATTGTCAGGAAATGGAAAAGGCTAATTGTAACTGTCAATTTTATCCTTGGTACCTTTGGACTGGGGCCTCGCGGAAGATCTCTCCTCATGGGGTATCAATGATAAATTAATAAACAAATAAATTGTTGAAAAAATCATACAATGTGATTTCCGGATTTTTCTTACTTAGATTCTGTCTCTCACAGTGAAAATGCACCTATGCTGATTTCTAAGTAAGAGAACTTGCAAAATCACAGGGTGATCAAATACTTATTGACCTCACGGTACATACAGTGCATCCAGAAAGTATTCATATCACATCACTTTTTCCGCATTTTGTTATGTTACAGCCTTATTCTAAAATTGATTAAATTTAGTTTTTCCCTCAGAATTCTACACACAACACCCCACAATGACATTCTGAAAAAGGTTTACTTGAGATTTTTTTTTTTAATCTGAAAAATAAAAAAAAAATAGAAATTTTTCTGTAACCTTTCCCAGATTTGTGCTACAGAAAATTCCTTTGACTTCATGCTTGGTTTGTGCTCTGACATGAACTGTCAACTGTGGGACCTTATATAGACAGGTGTGTGCCTCCAAACCATCTTCAATCAACTGAATTTACCACAGGTGGACCAAAAACATCTCAAGTATGATCAGGGGAAACAGGGTGCGTCTGAGCTCAATTTTGTGCTTCATGACAAAGGCTGTAAATACTGTAAAGGCTGTTCAATACTTTCTACATTTTTTTTTTTTTAATAAATTTGCAAAAATCTCAAGTAAACCTTTTTCATGGTGTCATTATGCGGTGTTGTGTGTAGAATTCTGAGGAAAAATGAATTTAATCCATTTTAAAATAAGGCTGAGACATAACAACGTGTGGAAAAAGTGATGCGCTGTGAATACTTTCTGGATGCACTGTATATATCTCACAAAGCCCCACTTTCCCATAAATGGGTCTTATACAAACCAGTTTTTTGAAGAATATAGCATTCTGTACATACTGTACACCCTCTCAGACACCTCTAACATTAACCCTATGTATCAAATGATTTTCGTTATCTTCCTACTGGCCACACCCTGAAATTGATGTAAAAGCTCGCATTCATTAACACTAGGTTGTAGCGAGTGCTTACTATATGGCATAAGCACTCGCTACAACCTAGTGTTAATGAATGTGAGCTTCATACGTCAAACACATCTTCTGTTAAGATCTACCTGAGTTACAGGAAACACGCCGATATGGAATGTTTGCTTATTATGTTTGCGTGTTACTGTATGTACAGTATGTACGTACAGTATGTAGTAGAACCAGCATCTTATGCCTTAATAATGCTTAGTTGTACTTCTTTCATCGTCAGCCAAATACCCTCTTTGTTTGGTAATTAAATAGTGAATCACAGATGAGAAATTGAAAAAAGTAGATTGGGTAAAGATTAAGTTTTGCATTAAAACATCCCCAGCACATTAAAATTCACTTATAACACTTTAGCACTGTTATTTTAGCTGTGAATTATGAACTAATCCCAGTAAAAATATTTAGTTAAGCTATTTTTATTAATATCTATTAGTGCTGGTGTGTGTTTTTATTAAGCAAGTAACTTATTAATAGCTTGTTTTGAAGTAGATTATTAAATCTGGGACAAAACAGGTCATAACATAGCTTTTACTCAACATTTTGATTTCACTTCGACGCACACAGTTTGATACATGAGCAATACTGTATGCTGTCAAAACATCCATCTTATAATCTGGCAAATAACTGCTTATAACTTCTTTTTAACTTAACATTTTGATTTAATTTATGGCACAGGTTAAACTTCAGGTGGATATGTACAGTAAGTGTCATTAAATTCTGTCCAGCAGTCAAGATTTAAGATGCGCCCACTGTTTGATGCATGCGTAGCACGCTGTTAAAATTTACAGTTTCTAATCTGGCACATACCTGCAATTTCATTTATGGTGCACGCTTAACTTTAGACAAATACCGAAGTACTGCCAAAGTTTCATTAAATTCTGTCAAGCCAGTTTTGCGTAATGCTTTGACAAAATCTGGCTGGACAGATATACTAACCGAAAATTTTCTGAGACTGATTTCTGGTTTTCAATGTATGAATCATAAAGACATCATTGAAAGACCGAGTTGTGACCAGTGTTCAATGTTCAGTCAAAAAAAAGATACTCTTTTATTGCACAACACACCCGACACTTTTCTCCACCCATTCCAACCTGCCTGTACCCGCCTCTTCACGTCCTTTCCACACACTCTGTTGCTCTGGACCGTTGACCCTAAGTACTTAAAATCCTGCACCTTCTTTACCTCTGCTCCCTGTAGCCTCACCGATCCTCCTTGGTCCTTCTCATTCACACACATGTATTCCGTCTTGCTGCGGCTAACCTTCATTCCTCTGCTTTCCAGAGCATACCTCCACCTCTCCAAATTTTCATCCACCTGTTCCCTGCTCTCGCTACAGAGCACAATGTCATCTGCAAACATCATAGTCCATGGGGACTCCTGTCTTACCTCATCTGTCATCCTGTCCATCACGAGAGCAAACAAAAAGGGGCTTAGAGCCGATCCTTGACGCAGACCCACCTCCACCTTGAACTCTTCTGTCACACCTACAGCACATCTCACCACTGTCTTACAGCTCTCATACATGTCCTGCACCACTCTAACATACTTCTCTGCCACTCCAGACCTTCTCATACAATAGTATAACATGAGTAACACGAGTAAAAAGATTTTTTATAAATTTTGACTTGACTTTTTGAACAAATCTTGATTTATGAGCACCGAGTATCATGTAACATGCACGCGCTTCTTGTTTTGACGCTGGGCATCATGTGATCACAACTACCCCAATGTTTTTTTTCTCTCTTGTGCTGCAAAATTGTGCGTAATCGTCCCCTGCTGGGTCTTAGTGCTCGCCTCTCACTGGTATAAACAACATTCGTGCACGCGTGTAGTGTTTCCTATAACACTATGACCACATGTGTGTGCGTAAAACATATATTGTTTGTAAGCGTGTGTGTACAGCGCACGTGTACTGTTTCTTATAACACATTTCTTATAACATTTCTTATAACGCGTGTAAAGTGTTAAGGCTCATTAGAAGGTTAAAAATCCATTTTCTCCCTCAGATTCGTTATGTGTGTGCATTATGTGTGTATTGCACACACTTTCTCTGTCTCTATTGCTCTCTCTCGCCTTTTTTTGTTAGTGTGTGTGTTTGTGCGTGTGTGAAGCACCCCCTCTTTGCTTTACACACACACACACACACTCTGCCCTACACAGAAACACTGCTCTGTTGTGATTCTTTTTAAAGGTAAAGTGCAGGGTCATTTTTTGTTTGTTTTACGTTACAGCAGTGATTCCGTTAGTATTACACGTGTGTCTATAGCAATGTTCCTTGCAAATTTTTCTGACAAAACAGTCTTTCTCTGTTAATGTGTTTATGTGAAAATCAAATAAGAAAAGTTTACTGTGTAAGAAAGTCTCATTAGAAGATTAAAAATTCATTTTCTTCCTTAGTCTTACTTATGTGTGTGCGCGCACGTTATTTGACACTATGCCAGTTCACACACTCCCTCTTGGGATGGAAGGGTCTTCACACACACACAGCGCCTGCACGCACAAACGGAAACTCTTATCTGTCGGGATTTATTTTTACTTTTTTAAAAGGTAAAGTGCAGGTTAATTTGTTTTATTTTGACTTTATATTTTGTGTTTATTATTTTTATGTATTTATTTTTTATATTTTTAAATTTGAGTTTCCATTATTTCCTATGGGAAAATTAAATTCGTGTTTTGGAATACGAGCATGCTTCCAGAATGAATTATGCTTGTAATCCAAGGTTCCATTGTATATATATATATATATATATATATATATATATACACATGCCGGATGCACCAAACATTCTTAACCACCCTTAAATACTAGGATTAGTATTTAATTAATATTATTTAATTTAATAGGATTAGTATTTAATTAGTATTTAATTATAGATGTGGCCATTAAAGACTGTGCATGTTTTCCCGCGAGATGCCGCAATTTGGCGAGCAGCATTTAATGCATTTCACTACATTTCGTACTGTGTATGTTTGTGTATGTGACAAATAAAATTTGAATTTGAGCATGCCGCGACTTGCTGTAAGCAACATTTGGGAATTTAAATAAATGTGTTGTGCTTTACTGAATATCCGCCAGATGGCGCATGGAAGGACTTTATCTAAAAGCCAGACCAAGTACGACGGAGAATTGTGCATATTTAGTTAGCCTAAAACAATAGTTTCCACTGCTGAAGCAAACATAAAAAGATCTTTCATAATAAATGTGTGTATATGTGCTTTATATTATTTTCATAATGATGAAATGAGATGCCCAAATTTGTGCTTTAAAAGTTTCTTATATAGTTTTTGTAATGTCTTAACAGGGACAAAACAGTGAAAGACATGGCAATGCCTCGGTTTAAATGGTCTTGAAATTAATTTATTTTCTGATAGTAGGCTATCTGATAGTGTTTACTATGCGAATGTCCTGATTCGTAAATATGCCAACATATCTTATTTCAAACGTAAAAATGATCACCATCATGAATGAACAATATATATATAATTTGATCATATTAAGTAAATATTCACAGAGTGCTTCGGGGTTTTTAGAATCATAATAAGCATGTTTTTAGCTGTTTGTGTTCAGCATTGAATAATTATTTCATCCATTATTTGACCAGGGCTAGAAATTATAGCTGGAATGTGATTGTGGATTTATGACTGAAATTATTCAGTCATATGTGAATTTATGACTGAATGTGCCGCGCCGGTCACACACAAACACACACACACACACACACACACACACACGCTCTCTTTCTCTCTCGCCTTTCCTGTGTGTCAGTGTTTAAGTGTGTGTGTTTATCTTTCTCTTGCGCTGCAGAGTGTGTGTGTTATGTGTGTGTGTTTTTCTTTTTCTTGCACTGCAGTGTGTGTGTTATGTGTGAGCGCGCGTAATTTTACACCGCGCAGGTTCGCACACACACTCTCTCTCGTCGTTAGTGTGTGTCAGTGTTTGAGTGTGTGTGTTATGTGTGTGCGCACGCGTAATTTGACACCGTGCTGGTTCACTCTCTCTTTCTCCCTCTCTCTCTCTCGCCTTTAATGGGTTTATTTGAGAGGGGGTGCTTCACTCACACACAACCGGCACGTAAAATTACGATAGCGCACACACATAACACACACTCAGCAGCGAAGGAGAGAGAAAAACACACACACACAGTGCCTGTGCGCATAAATAGAAACACTTATCTGTCGGGATTTTAATTTTTACTTTTATAAGGTAACATGCAGGTTAATTTGTTTTATTTTTACTTTATATTTTGTTTTAATTATTTTTATGTATTAATTTTTTGGGGCTGTGTAACAAATAATTTTAATTTCTATTATTTTTTATGAAAACTTGTGCTTTGATTTATGAGTGTTTTGGAATACAAGCCCATTTCCGGAACGAATTATACTCGTAATCCGAGGTTCCACTGTAATAATAATACTGAATGGAGAAAGCGCAGTCAAAGAAGTATCATCATTGAAGGAGAGAAAAAAATGAAGAATAAATACATATCAGTATTTACAGTTTAAGCTCGACACGTTTATGAGCTTTGTCGCTTGCTGTCAATAGGCGCCTAAGAGAGATAACACATTTTTGGCTTCAGTAGACAGACACGATACTTCAGACTTAAACACGACTGCCCCCTACAGGTAACGAAGGGCATTTTCACAGCTTGCCGCGCGCTGCCCGAAGTAGTATGATCGCAAAAACAGGAAGCATAAAAGGAGACAAGATGGCGCTTTACATCGCTCAGTCAATAAGTTCGCCCATGTCAGTTCAGATCGTCCGTCTGCCATTTTATGAGTACTCACTTTCTTGGGTCTACTTTCTGATTCAAGTGTTTTTAGGACGCGGGTTGAATTTGTGTTTTTCCCTTGCTCCCCTTCTGTGAAAGTCCTTACACTAAATTGCGTGGTTATCCTGCCTACTCACTTACTTCCGCATTTGGGTTTACCATCCATGCTACAAAGGGCTAACTGCTAAGTCTTCTGATCATCCCGGTTAGTTCATAAAGGCCACAGGGAATCATCTACCTCCATCTAACCCTATCCTCTGCATTTTCTTTTCTTACACCAACTAATTTCATGTCTTCTCTCACTGCACCCATAAATATCCTCTTTGGTCTTCCTCTAGACCTCCTACCTGGCAGTTCCAACCTTAGCATACTTCTACCGATATATTCACAATCTGTCCTCTGAACATGTCAGAACCACCTCAATCTGGCCTCTCTGACTTTATCTCCAAAACATCTAACATGGGTTGTCCCTCTGATAAACTCATTCTTAATCCTATTCATCCTTGTCACTCCCAAAGAGAACCTCAACATCTTCAGCTCTGCTACCTCTAGCTTTGCCTCCTGTCTTTTCTTCAGTGCCACTGGCTCTAAGCCATAGAGCATCACTGGTCCCACTTTTCCTTTGATTCTCACTGATACTCTTTTATTACATACTACTCCTGACACTTTTCTCCACCCATTCCAACCTGCCTGCACCTGCCTTTTCACCTCCTTTCCACACTCTCTAAGTACTTAAAGTCTGGCACCTTCTTTACCCCTGCTCCCTATAGCCTCACTGTTCCTTTTGGGTCCCTCTCATTCACACACATGTATTCCGTCTTGCTAACCTTCATTCCTCTGCTTTCCAGAGCATACCTCCACCACTCCAAATTTTTCTCCACCTGTTTCCTGCTCTTGCTACTGCCATCTGCTGTTTTCAGCTGGAGCAGTTATCTTTCCTGGAGAGTTGCGATGGACTGTGAAAGAGTGGCGATGGACTGCACACCTCGGTATCTTTAGAAAGGGGAAAGGACGGCAATGGTCAGAGCATTTGAATGTGCTTTAGCGACACTCCTGCTGGATCAAGAAAGACGGCATCCACTGGAGAAAACCCACTTTGCTACATCCTATTGCCTTGCTGGGAACCAGTACATGCATCAATGGTGATTGGAGGAAGGGCAATACTGACCTTGCTGTCCCTATCATTCTAGGCAGAGACTAGACCGGGCTGTTCCCAGTAAGAAACCAAAAAAAGCAAGCACCCACCTGGCTGAGACTATAAAAAGTGGCCATCTAATTCCTTTCTTTTACTGTCTCAGCAGGTAAAGCAAGATGGAAGCTTAACCAAGCTTCATTGGGAAGACCAGCGCCTAAATTATTGCTGGGACCAAGTGTGTGAGATCAAGGGAGAGGTTGAGGAAGATTCACACCTCAGATCCGCCTCAAATTTCCTGGTGTAAAATGGGCTGCTTTACTATTGCTCCCAAAGATGAGGTTAGTCGTTAGAGTTAGCACTGGTACAGCAGGGCAAAATGGCTCAC
Source organism: Clarias gariepinus (assembly GCF_024256425.1). NCBI lineage: Eukaryota > Metazoa > Chordata > Actinopteri > Siluriformes > Clariidae > Clarias > Clarias gariepinus. The sequence continues at coordinate 8,511,583 of NC_071117.1, forward strand.
TCTTGTACCTGGCTTACTCTCATCCCCTCGGCAGACATTTGGGAAAAAGATTCCCAAGATCACTTCCACTAGCCGGGGGCTTAATGTGGAAGTAAAGAATTTCTGCCAGTACTACCCTAAATATCAGAAAATAGCATAATACTGTACATTCCTATGTGTCATGACTGTCCTGTTTAGGCACATCAAGAAAGATCTTGGCCAATGATGTCCTGGCCAATGATGGCCTGCCCAAGTCTGCTAAAGGCCACAAGAACATCCTGGACATGGTACCAAGTGCCCGTGGTACCAAGAAGCTATGCCAATCTGCAAAGCTACATCGAATATCATTGCAAAGGAAAAAAAATCTCTACAAAAGGAATTACTCACCGAACAATGTACTCCATTTATTAATAAGCTAATGTCTGATCTGTTGCAGATTAAGTGGATCCGCACCTCCATTTATCATTCCCAGACGGACTAGCTGGTGGAGCAATTTAACCAAGCGCTAAAGAAAACGCTTTCATTCCAACTTGCCCTATGCTGTCTTTTGATTGCAAGGTTGTACCTGTGTACCCATTGTTGACCCAATTTACAACTGCATCTTTTGTTTTAGTCCTGATAATATTTAAAGCTATGCAAATATTAGGAAATAATTTAACAGCCAAAGCGCTGGCAACAATGTGGAAATGTGTGCCATGTCAGGAAAATGCTTAGTAGAACACATACCTTTGGTGTTGAAGAGCGTATAGGTGAGTATAGAGAGCACCCTACATCAGAAAAAAGATGGGTTTGAAGGTGGGGTGCAAGTATTTAAGTTGCCTGGTAGCATTAGGGGAAAAATATGTATAAGTGAACTTCATAAACCCCCTTCACTGCAATTTACCTCTGCAGCAGTTGGGTGTATCTCAGGAGCTGACAGATAGGTGATGCTTAATTGCTGTCCACAACCAGTGAACTGAAAGCCCAGAGGTGGGCCAGGATATGAGGCAGCAGAGATGTACTCCATAGATAGAGAACTGCAGAAAAAAAGGGTCAGAAACCCAGAACTGGTGGACTCCAGAAGTGGTCCTGGATATGGTGGAACAGGGATATTCTCCATGGGCAAAGATGTTGAGCTTAGAAATAAAAAATAAACAAAGCACCACAGCATGTCAATTGGGTTAAGGCAGTGGTTCTCAAACATTTTCTGTCATTCCCCACTTAAGGGGGTGGGCGAATTTTCAAGCCCCACTTGTCAACAAAATGATAACGAAAACGACCAAGTGTATTTTTTATTGAAATATCAATTTCTAAACCAATAAGATCAAATAACGGCAAGTTCAAAACAGATAAAATACACGTGCAATTGTTATAACAGGCTTACTTCGTCACTTATCTAGAGCTTTCTTTCAAAGAAGTCGAGTGGCTTATTAACGTGACTGGGGTGTGTTGTCTCTAAGTGTCTTCCTACTTTGTTGGGTCTCTTGCTATCTGCTGCCAGCGGTTTAAGACACAAAACACACACAGGTCTCTCCTCTGCCCTCACCATCCCCACCATGAATCCAAGCGCAACATAGGCTTCATCATGTTTTCCTTTCTGCTGGCTTTTTGGTTGATTAGGCTGATAGTGCTGAATCACCTGCTTTTTTGTGGTCCATGTAACAAATGTATCCATTGATGTTATTATGCTCACTAAATACAGTACGCTACTGACCCGGTGTTATGCTCTAAAATGCCCCCCTCGCCACGAATTGCCTCCCCTACATAATCTCTTTCAAATAATATATTAGAACATAAATTCATAGGTTTATGGTTTACAAATTACAAATTATAATAAATGAATTTAATTATAAAATAAGCAATATAAAAAATGTTGTATAGGGGAAAAATATATAAATTATATATATTTTTTTAATATACAACATGTATATTTTTATATTGCTTATTTTATAATAAAAATCGTTTCCTATAATTTTTCACCACAAACAATATTTATTTAGTGCAATTTGTGATAAACAATTTGTTATTTGTACATTGACAAACCCCTACAAAATAAATGTGCCATAAAATAATCATTTTTGGGGATTTGTATTAATCGTCTCGACGGCTGTCACGTGCCTAGGGTTAATTATAATAGTAATAATATATTTGATAATAATAAACCTTTGAATGTATGTCCTAATATAATATTTGATAGAGATTACGTGGGTATGTGTTGGGGGAGGGGGGGGTGAGTTTGGGCAATCTGTGGCGGGGGGCACTTTAGCTTATAACACCTGTTTGTGTCCGCGGTAAAGTTAGTTTGATATTCGCATCTCCGAATTCAATAGCTGCGTAAATAAACCCGTGAATAAGATACCCAGATATATTTCCTCTCTACATTGTCTTTCAGCTACATCCGCCTTAAATTATACATGTTTAAAAGCATAAACACCATTATTATCTACGGCCCAACAAATGATTTAGGGATCATCACAAAATGCCGCACACCAACAAAAAGCGTAGAACGATATTAATCTTCCCTTCTGTTCAGCGCCTGAAGGATCAAAAAGCAACTTTGTTGCCACACTGGAAACTAGAAATGCCAGACTAGTACTGCCTGATAAAATATTAATGTTTAACAAAAATACAGAAACATCAGCATACACATAGGAATAAATAAAATTACATACATAATACCGAATGTTTCCTTATATATATTGTTCCTCTGCAATTAACATGCCGACGTTAAACCGTTATTGTTGAACTATGGTTCCACTTTTTCTCTAAAGTTATTTTAATTTACTTGTATGAATGATCCATTTCTTTGCACATGATTGTTTAGTTTCAAATGTCCGATGTTTATTGTCAATAAAGAAAAGCATGAATTATAGTAGGTACTTTCCTATTATTTTCCACTAATTCCCTCCCGTTCATTGCGCCCCACCTGTCATGCCTGTATTCCCCACTAGTAGGGCGCGCCCCACACTTTGAGAACCACTGGGTTAAGGTGTGCTTTGTACCATTGTCCTATTGCATGACCCAGTTTCGAACAAGGTTTAGTTTAGAGTTCATGGTCGACTCAGTGACTACAGGGTTTCCAGGTCCGGTGGCTGCAAAAACAAGCCTAAATCATTACCCTTCCACTGTTTGACAGTTGGACATGAGGTATTTCTGCAGAAATGCTGTGTTTGTTTTTTTGCCATTGCGCTGAGCATTAAGGTAAAAAAAAAATTACTTTCTTCTCATCTGTCCATAGGACATTGTACCAGAAGCCTTTTTTTCCAGTTGCAGTTATTTATGATAATCTGTCACATTTCTATGTTCTTTTTAGACAGAAGAGTTTCTCCTGCCAACCCTTCCAAACAAAACATACTTTTTCAGTATTCTTCTAATTGTATTGTCATCGATTTTACTGGGTTTGAGATGTAGTGCTTGTTTGTTTGCATTTCTCTGAGCATTGTACAATCTGATCTTGGGGTCAATGTGCTGGGATGCCCACTCCTGGGAAGATTGGCAACTGTCTTGAATGCTTTCCACCTGTGAATAATGTACTCCAAATGGTTTGGAAATGGTTTTATAACTTATTTCAAATTGATGTGCATCAACAATTGCTTCTCTAAGCTTGTCTGCTAGTCTTTCTCTCATTTTGACATTTTGTTAACACGCACCTATGATTCAGACCAGCAAACTGCCAAAACCTTCTTAAAATACCTCTTTTAAAGCAGTATGCACACATGGTGATCAGTTATTCAAGAGCTGATGATTAGAAGCATCTATATTCAATTTACCCACTTAAATCCTGTGGAGGTATAAGGGAGTACATGGCATTGCGCATTCAAAAAAAAATGAATAATGGCATAATGAAAAAAGTTATATATTGCACATCTGTGGTTGTATTTGTCAAATACAAATACCTGCTACAATCAGATGATTATTATGTTTTTACACAAAAACACAAAACTAAAAGATGGGTACTAACTTTTACACATAATTAATTACATTCCTTTTTTTTGACACACACACACACACACACACCTGATTTTCTTAAACTCTGTAGTGTGCTTAATTTCAGTGTGTCTTTTTTCAGAGCTAGGGGCAACTGAAAAATAATACAGATAAACACCTGTGTGTGTGTGTGTGTGTGTGTGTGTGTGTATGTGAAAAAATCTAATCAAAACAGAAAGTCAAGTGCTGCATTCCAGGACCAGTTTTTCATTATTTTTCATACAAGGAAGTGAATTCCAGCAGAAAAAAAAAAAAAAAAAATCATGAAAACAAAAACAACAATTAAAATTCCACTTCCATTTACATCCATCTGAAGTACGCACGTGAAGTCCTTTCGCTTCAGGGCTGCATTGTGAGTCAGTGACGAAGACATTTTCTCCATGGAGAAAGCTCTGGTATACAAAAAATAAAGAAACCCTTTAACTATCTCTTCTTCAAACAAGTAGAATTGTAAAAACCTAGTGTAATTGTGTTTATGAAAATAACATTAAACTACAGATGTTTTTTAAAAAATCTACATAAAATGTAAACCATAAAACAGTGGCTCTGAATGCCATATGTGTACTGGCCACAGTTGACGTTAGATAACCTATATATAGCATGTACCCCTTTGTGGAGAGTTCAAGACACATAAAGAGACAAGTGAGCACCCCACATGAAGAGAGGGAGAGAATGAGAAAGAGTAATCTTTAAATAAGTCCCCTTAAGTCAGTAAAAGTGATTTTTGTGCTTCACCCAATGCCATTATACTTCACCTGTACAGGAGCACAGTGTGTTTGTGCCACGTCCTCCTGAGAACTTACTTTCTCCTTCAAACAGCAATTTGACTCCAGAGGCATTTTATCATACAGTAAACGCTTGATTTCCTCTTTCTCTGTACATGCAGGACTTTAAGAGAGAAAATGAAGAGATGAGATTTAATTGTCTTAAATACAAGATCCTAAGTGCACCTAATTTTTCAGAAATGATAAATAAATGTATGTGCATCCCTGACCATTAAACCCATATGTGGTTCTCCCATAAACTAGATAGACTGAAATGCAAAATTGTCCAGATTTCTTTTCACTGTTAAGGGGGTTGGAATGGAAGAACTTAAGTGTCCTGCACAGAACCCTGACTGCACTCAACCCAACTGAACCTGGATGGACTGGAAATTAAGCCTATTTCACATCTCAGCATCAGCATCTGAGCTCATTATTATGCTTTTTACTGGAATAAACACAAATCCCCACAGTGACACTCCAGAATCTAGTGGAAAACCTTTCCAGAAGAGAACAGGGGAGAGCATTATAACGAAGTAAGAATACATCTGAAGTGGGATGTTAAGCGCATTGGGTGTGATGATCAGCCTTTGGCCATATTGTGTGCTTTTTTTTTCAAGAATCTTCTCAAATATATCACTGTAATTTAGATTTTGCTCTTTTTCTATTTTTCATCCATGTTACAACACAGTTTGATTCCTATACTAATCTAATTCAACTGCATCGTCAAAAAATTATGATTTGTTCACACCTGTTAACCGAATTTGAAAAATAAATTAAGACATTATGAATCAATGGATTGTTAAGGTCTGTGGTCTGGGTGAAGGCTCTCTGGGGTGCTGAAAAAGTAGGTGGTCCGTAATAATATGGTGGAGCAGGGATGTTTTCCATGGGCAAAGTTCTAAAGAATAAAAATGAGCAAGAGACTTATGTCCTCTGTCCCTTCCTTTCTTCCTTCCTTTTTAAATTTATCTTTTTGAAAACATACTTTATGATATGATATCATCCTGATAAGCAAATCTGGTTATATTTTGTTTCTTTTAGTTTGTTTTTACTGACACCACATGAAATTCCATACAATGCACTTTACCTCTTCAGTGGTGTGGTGTGTCTGAGGAACAGGGGTGCAACTACAGCCTTTGACCTGTGGTTAGAAGCATAGTTCCTTGCCGCGGCTGGGTGTGTTCTATTCACAGTTAACGACCCTACGCCCTATAAGTTCCTCAAAATTTTTCCAACCACTTTGAGCGATTTGGAAAACGTAATGTTTTGGTGCTTAGATATTAGGCTATTCATTTTTTGGTTATTTTGATTACTAATTCACTTTGAAACGATATAACAGCGATACCATCGCAATTATTCTTCCTTCGAAGTGCCCTACGAAAGCATTATTAATGCCAGTTGGAACAAGCCTTGGTTTCGTTTGTGTAAAGAAAAGGTAAGTTTTCAAGTGAGTATCTTTGTTAAAACACCCCCAAAAAAAAATTTCTAATAACAATATTTGTAGTGTTAGAGGTTTTCACTTATAATAAATGTTATCTGTACTGTTCATGTATTCAAAATATACAGTGCACAAAGTGTTAAGCACTAAGAAAATTAAAGATTTATACACTACCATAGTGTAAGCCTATTTAAAATATTACTTAATATATATTCAATGAATGTACCCAAATAAATTAACAACAATGGTATAAATAAGCATGTGGTTTTGTGTTGTGCTCTGAGAAGTAGAAGTAGAATATGGACTATTCATAGATAAAAGAAATTAAAAATAATAATAAAAATATATATAAGCTATATATATATATCTTACTTGTTTGCAAAAGTATTTAAAGTACGTCTGCAGGAGGAAACCATGTAGGCAAAGAAACAAAATATTTATTAACACAAGTTCATTCGAGATTCATTTAAACAAAAAAATACAGTATCCAAACTGTAAAAAAAAAAACTAACTAAACATATTCTGAATTAACAGTTGTCTGACTTCTGCTCCTGCAGGATACATTCTGCCTTGATGTGTGTTCGAAGGATCATCATTATCATCATCATCATCCTCATCAGAAGTGTCATCTTCCTCATCCACAGCAGCACCAGAAAGACCCCCTCTTCCTCATCAAAAAGCAGGACATTTTCATTGCAGTAACTACAATTACATGGCAGCTTTTGGAGGAGTTCAGTTTCAGGCCACCACTGGACTTGCTTGTTTGGTCACACTTGCAAAGTCCCTCCACCTGTTTCTGACTCTTGTTTCCTCTGGGCTTCTCTCATACCCATTTCCAGAAGCATTAATTTTTTGTGCGATTTTATTCCATGTTTTTTTGGTCAGAATTTGTAACTGTGTTTTTTTAATTTGGAGAAAAGCAGAATTGTATTGTTTCCCACCTCCCCCAAAAGAACTGCAAGCTCTTTTTTTTTTTTTTTTTTTAGTAAATTGTGGTTTTCGTGTCATTTTTTCATGTAAAGGGACTTATATAGGAAATAATCTTGAGCAAAATAGGTAACAGGTGTTCACAACACAATCCCAGCATTTTTAAAACACATAATTTTTTTTATTTAATTGTACTTATGCATCAATACCAAATATAAAATGAGTTTAAATAAAATATAACTAACAGTTATAGACTTTGTTATCCGAAAGAGCACATTTAAACTGTGTATGCCTATATATGTTTTATTGTACAAATAATGAATGTGGTTCGTGACATTATTACACCACTTCTACGTAACGTCATTGCGAAAGCGCATTAAATGCGAGCCGAAGAGAAAAAAAACACACTTTACAGTAGGGTGCGATATGTGCCTATGGCACTACTCCGCAAGTGTATCGAAGAAGAAGAAGAACGACAAATTAAACCAACATGGTTCTAACGATGGAAGTGCAACACAGGTACTATGGTGTTGGGAAACAGTCGTGACTAGTTAGTTATTTTCTTCAACGTTGCATCGTACAACGGTGGTTAAGCAAAGAGCTACATCGTTGTACGGGAAACGAACCCCTGGCTGGTTCATGTAGCCTCTTTGCTGGAACGGACTGGTGGAAGAAAAGATAAAGAAAACCTTTGCTTCTTTCTTCCACTCCTTCTGTTTCTTTCTTTTTTTTTTTCTTCATTATCTAATATCTATCTGTCTATCTAAAGTGACATGATATTCTGCACAATTCTGGTATCACTCTTTCTAAATCTAAAAACTAACAGCAAAACCACATACCTGAAAACATACCTGTGGTGTTAAGGGTCCAGAGACAGCTGTGGACAGAATTTCTTTTTAAATAAGGGCATAGTGAAAAATGTTATATGTTGCACATCTGTGTTTGTAGTTGTCTAATACAAAGACCTGCTACAATCATATGATTTTTACAGTATGTTTTTACACAAAAGCACAAAATTAAAAACACACACACACACACACACACCTACACACACACACACACACACCTGATTTACTTGAACTCTATAGTGTGCTTAATTTCATTGGGTCTCTTTCTCAGAGCTAGGGGGCAACTGAAAAATTATACAGATTAACACCTGTGTGTGTATGTGTGTGTGTGTGTGTGTGTGTGTGTGTGTGTGTGTAAAAAAAAATCTAATCAAAATAGAAAGTCAGGTGCTGCATTCCAGGACCAGTTTTTAGTTATTTTGCATACAAAGAAGTGAATTCCAGCAGAGGAAATGAAGCATGAAAACAAAAACAACAATTAAAATTCCACTTACCTCCATCTGACATACATATGACCTCACATACCTGACAATATAACTGTGGTGTTGAGGGTCCAGAGATTGATGTGGATTATAGGGACCAGCATAAACCCCAAAGCTAAAAAAACAGAGAAGCATTGCAGGTATCTTAGAGAAAAGAGGAAGGCAATTTGTTGAAATCATTAACTGTACAGTGGTGTACTGTAAGTGAGGAGCTGATTGGCAGCTGTAGGCTCTCTGCTGTACAGAACTGGTGGACTCCAGAGGTGGTCCTGGATATGGTAGAACCATATTCTCCAAAGTAGTTAAACAGTTAAATAAAATAAATGTTTAGTTATGATAGTTGATAATATGTTAGCTGAATTATGTCTTTTCCTACTTTACTCTTTTTTCTCTTAGACTTGGTGTGTTAAGTCTGTAATTTAAACAATAACATTAATTTTGTGGTTCTACAGTAAACATTTTTTTAAATAATTAAAATTAACAAAGCATTTAATGCACAATTTAAAGATAGTCTAAATAACAAAAAGTTTTCTTCATTCATATATTAACCGTGACACCACAATATGAAAGAAAATGAGAGCAAACTTTGAAAAGAGGAAAGAACCAGAAAAAAAGATATTTGAATAAAGAATAATTGGTAATTTATTAATTTTTGGGTAGTTTTCTTCTTTCTTTCTTCTTAATAACTATTGAGAATCTTTAATCATAAAATTCACTATTTGTGTGTGTTCTTTATATAGTGACCATGAGGCTGATCCAGATACATGACATACATAACATGAAAATGTCACACCCAAATCGCCAGTTTATCCGAAATAATTAATTCCAAAAGTAGACATTCAAATATACACTTTTTGTGTTTGTTTGAATCTTTTTAATGGCACAAGTATAATGCTTTCTGCAGCTGTTCTTAAAATTCAGAATTTGTAACAAAAAAAATCTGTACTTTCTTACAAAGGTTTGTTAATTTAATGTAACATCCATAAAGCAGATGAACTGCTTTATTTTTAGGATATAATCAATTATATGAATTTTTGAAAATTTTGGGAATTTAGTTAGTTTTACCTGAAGAGATTACATGGACTATAAAATGTTAAAATACCCTAATACTAAGCTTGTCTGTGCTCTGAGTTTTTTATTTACAGATATGAGTCTGAATGTCACATACATAACACCAGAACTGTTCTAATACACTACTCTACTATAGTAAAAAAGGGTTCTGCCTACAATGTCACTTTATAACAGTCAAAGCCCTAACTGCAATACAGTAAAAGCTCAGGTTACGAGTAATACGGTTTGCGAGTGTTCCGCAAGACGAGCAAAGATTTTTAATAAATTTTGACTTGAAAAACGAGCATTGCCTTGGTTTACGATCACCGAGTATCATGTATCAGGCATGCGCTTCTTGATTTAATGCAAAGCGTCACGTGATCACAACTGAGCCAACGTTTTTTTTCTCTCTTGCGCTGCGGGTAATCATCTCCCCTGCTGGGACTTAGTGCTCGTCACTTACTGGTATAATCAACATCCGTGTGTGTGTGTGTTTTTCTTTCTCTTGCGCTGCAGAGTGTGTGTGTTATGTGTGTGCACGCCCGTAATTTGACACCGCATTGGTTCTCACACACACACACACTCTCTCTCTCTCTCTCTCGCCTTAACTGTGTGTCAGTGTTTGAACTTCCAGTTTATGCTAGTAATCTGAAGTTCCACTAAACCTGTCAATAACCTTAACTGTAAGAACTGCTAAACCTCAGGTTAATGCCTGCAAAAAATGCAAGTGAGTACAAACTATTTCTCACAACATTAAATAAATAAAATTATTAAAATATCTGTTATTAATTGTTGCCACACGCACATACACCCATGCACACATGCGCATGCAACCACACACACATGCACGCATACACAAATATACATGGCTCCAATTAAACACAGACAGTATCCATGTACTACTTACACCACACACACACACACACATACACACACACACATACACACAAAGAAGCATTTGTAAGGTTCAAGCAGGATCAATGCACAACAGCCGCAGGGTTAGAAGAGGCAAAGAAATGGATGTGAGAGGAACTCGGAGAAGCCATGGAAAATAACTTTTGGGTGGCACCAAGGTGCTTCTGAAAAACCATCCAGCACTTCAGAAGGGGGAAATGGGAAACCACCCAAGCTATGTATGGCAGGGATGGGACACTGTTGACCTCGACTAAGGAGGTAATTTAGGCAACGCTGCCATAAGGCAATTAGCCTAGACATAACACACCTGGCGGCATGTCTATTTAAGGGTCCCGGCACTTTGTGCGATCATTTAGGTAGCACTGCTAGGGTAGGGTAGCACCGGTATAAGGGCCAAAAAAAAGAAAGATAGAAAAAAAGAAAAAAAAACAGAGAAAGAAAGACAGAGACACGATCACGCTTAAGAGACGGAGAGAGCGGTGTGAAAGAGAGAGAGAAAGAGAGAGCGACATGCCTCAGTTCAGCGTTCGTTCTTAGTTTAAGTGCAAAGCAGGAAGTATAGGGAATGGGGGTCACTTCTCAGGGCCATCCAATTCGATTGAAAAGAGAATTGAGCCAAAAGCCTCAATCTACTGATTAATCTTCATCCTACACTCAGCTATAGTCATGAGACTCAAGGATACAAACGGCCCAAAATGGGTTTTCTTAGGAGCATAGCTGGCGTTTATTTTAGAGATGAGAAGCTCAGTCATCTGTGAGAACCTTAGAGTAAAATTGCTGCTCCTTTGTGTGAAAAGAAGTCGGTGGTTCGGGCATCTATAGTAGTAAGGATATCACCAAGACGCTTCCCTAGGAAGGTGTTCTTGGCAAGTCCAGCAGAGGTCACTGGGAATGCTTCAGGATCCCCCAGTCAGAGTTGCTTGGGAAAAGGAAAATTTGGGGTTCCCTGCTACCCTCTCTCACAACCTAATTTCAGATTTAAAGTTAAGACTTTATTTGTCACATATACATTACAGCACAGTGACATTTTTTCTTTGCATATTCTGGGGTCAGAGCTCATGGTACAGCACTTCTGGAGCTGATAGGGTTAAGGGCCTTGCTCAAGGACCCAACAATGGCAACCTGGCTGAGCTTGTGATTGAACCGTTGATCTTCCGATGAGCAACATAGTGCCTAAGCCCTCTGAGCTACCACTGTCCCAAAGATGGTATAAAGAAGCATGGATGGATAGATGGATCTTACTATGGTATACTGAAGTATAATTACAAGCATTTCATAAGCATTGGCGGCCTGTCAATAAGAGGCACTGGGGCGCACGCCCCCTTAAAGTTAGGCAGAAAAAAATGCTACTTTAACATGTAATTATTTAACATAATTATTATTTATTTTCATAATAAAATTAAGTCATTTCGTCACAATATTCCACTGTATTTCTTAATATAATTTATTTACAATAAAAAAAAATCTAAACTGTATTACGTTTATTTGTGTTCGTGTACATGGGGCGCCGGACAAACAAGTGTCTTTGTAGGCACGTTCATTTTTGAAAAGCATGTGATTTGAGGTTGAGCTCTAATTGGATTTTTTCAAATCATCCTTTCGGCACAGCACTGTGTGCCCCGAACCCTCCTACTTTTTTTTCTTAGCAAACCAATATTGGTTTTAAATATGTGGGATTATGTGATTGGACCATTCTCAATGAGTCCTATTTATGGTCAGCAGATTGTTAGTTAATGTATTGAATAGTGATTGACGTGAACTAAATATGAAAGAAAATTCTGTAATGTCTTTGCTAAAATACCCCTTCGCAAGGCTATCGGACAAAGAAAGAAAAAAAGGTAAAGAGCTTGGACCAGATCGACCTGATCTTCTAAAGCAGCTGTCAAGTGATCGCGGCCGAGCTTACACTCTGTGCTTTTCCACCACCTCTTATGGCTATTTACAGGCGATTATTAAAAGTTTAATTTTAATTTTGTTTGCGTCTCCCCCAAAAAATTTTGCACCAGCTGCCTCTGTTCATAAGTGTCAAAGTTTTTTTTTTTTAACAATTACATAACGTTCATACAAGGAGTCAATATTTGCTGTGTTAAGTGTGTTTTTTTAAGACCTCTGCAATTCACCCTGGCATGCTGTCCATCAACTTCTGGGATACAGAATATAATATTTGTGTAATTCTTAAAACTTTTGGCCACAGTTGTAGTTTTATTTCTTAATTTACAAATCATTTTAGAAGTTTAAGGGGTTTTATGATCAGTTTCTTGTTATTTTACTCATCTATTCCATCATTATTGTGTGTCTGTTCAAAGGTTCTGCCTTCTTGACATCAACATATGTTAAATATTTATGTATACTGTATGTTTCAGTTGATAGTCTTCCCTAATCATCTGCCTGATAAAGTGCGGAAGAAATGAAAATATTTGCTGCTTTCTTTTCATTAATTAAATAATTTATTTATACATTCATTAATTCGAATACTCATTTATCTTTTATAGTGCTTATCCTGTACAGGGACAAAGAACTTATCTCAGGAGACTTATGGCACAAAGTGTGTGGGGGGTTTACCCTGGACAGGGTGCCAGTTCAATACACACACACACACACACACACACACTTGGAAGGCCCACAAATCACAGGAAAAACAGCAAATTCCATGCACACAGATCTAAGTCAGAAATTGAAACCTAGAGGTGCGAGGCCACAGTGCCTCTACACTGCACGGTTTCTTCTTATGTGAAAATAATTCCATTTACTGTCAATTTAAGATCTTGTCAGTCTACATTTGCAAGGACTTGCTGACATTCATCTTCAGACTTCTTAGCTATCGCCAACTTTGCACACGTTATGCAGAGTTCGCTTCTGGTTTAGAAGTAGCCTTTGGAACGTCACTTGATTTCACACAGGGGTTGAGCTGAGGCATGCTTTCCTCATTAGTTTCCTCCTGACATAAGAGTCAGACAAATCTATTACATCACCCAATTTCTTTTACTGAGCTTCTGAAGCTTCTGAATAGGGCAATGCATCCTCTATAATAAATGAGTGAGCAGAACCTGTATCCCTCAAAATTTTAATGAGGTTTCCTGTTTGATCAGCCCCTAAAGACACATATCCAGAAGATATAAATGACTCAAACACAGATTTACCAGTCTGTGTTTAAATCTTTCACTGTGAAACTGACTTATCCAGCAGCTCTGCAGCTTTACCTTTTTGCTAGCAGTTTGTTGACGAGCCACCTTACGCTTTAACACTGGTCAGGAGGCAATTAAGTGACCTTGTTCGTAACAATAATAACAGTCACTGGTTTTAGGTGAAGAACTAACCAGGGCACGAGCCTGAGCGGTTATGTTACATGACTTCAATTGGCGTAAGGAAGGGTTAGTATGTGACCCAGGCGTATTAAACACAGTCTTATGAGTCAACACTAATTCATCAGCTAAGAGAGCAGCTCTAGACAACAAATCGATCTTCTGTTTGTTCAAAAACACCACTAGTTGCTCTTGGAGACAAGACTTAAATTCTGCTAGTAACAACAATTCTTTAAGCAGCTCAAAACTTACCTTACTCGCAGAACACCATTTTTCAAAGAGCAGGCACTTGTCATGAGCAAATTCAACAAATGTTTGGCTATTTGGTTAGACCAGATTCCTAAAACTTTGCCTGTATGCCTTAGGCACACGCTCATAAGCACGCAAAACTGCAGCTTTAACCATGTCATAATCAAGGCTCTGCTCCAAAGAAAGAGCAGAGCATGCCTCTTGTGCTTTCCCTGTTAATTTATACTGCAGTAACAGTGCCCACAAACGTTTTTGCCAATTTAATGTGGTTTTAATTCTTTCAAACACAGTGAAATAAAAATCAACCTCCTTATCTCTAAATATAGGCACTAGACCAACATGTCGGGTGACATCGAAAAACAGGCTGGCTTACCAGTGAGGACTGGAGTGGAGAAAGTGGTGACGCCAGCGCACTGGAGACATCAGCTTCAACAGGACTAAGAGAGACTGCTAGAGGAGATCCAAACTTTCTTGGCAACGGCACAGGCTTCCAATGCTGAGAAGACAGCTTAAGCTTCTTCCCCTTAGCATCCAGACCCCATCGGGCGTTCAGGTTAAACGGCCCCAAATTCCTCCCAATGCTCTGGTATTGTTTTTGTGTCACCAGTCTTTGGGAGAGGTTGAGTACCAACTTCCTCAGATACATCTCTCTCAGCCTCAAGTGCCTCATAAATAGTGGCCTTAACTACCTTTTTACTAGCTAATCTGGGAACCAAAATGTTTTTAAAAAAAAACAGCTTTTACTATAAGAACAGATAATAAAATTAGTGGCTTAACAATAGGGAAAAATCAACATAAGATTGCCTTATATGCTGACGATAATTTGATATTTATGATGAATCCAGATATCTCTACTCCGGCTCTCTCTGACATGATTGATAAATTTGGTAAATTTTTAGTATATAGAATTAATTATCATAAATCAGTGGCAATGCCTATAGGTGGTTTAAAACAAATACCCCAAGCATCATCATCCTTCCCATTTAGATGGGCCCCTGAAGGTTTAATATACCTGGAAATTAATGTTACCCCCTCCTTTGAGCAGATTTTTCTCCACTTTTTGAGTGTATCCGGATGGACTTAGAGTGAATAGAGGTGGAATGTCCTCTCTATTTCTTGGCTGGGGCGGATCTCCCTCCTGAAGATGAATATTCTTCCAAGACTACTTTATCCCATTCAGATGATTCCAATAATTTTTACTCATAAGACGATTAGAAAGTTGAATGGTTGGTTTAGTTCTTTTATATGGCCAAAAAAAAAAGCATGCATAAAAATTTCAACCTTAATGCTTTCGCCTACCGGACATCCGAAAATATCAGCTGAGTTTTTACTTACATTATATCTCTGACTGGGTACATAGAGGACCTAAAACAGTATGGTTTGAGGTTGAAAGTTCACTCAGCAAACTCCCTTTGGTAAATTTGCTTTTTTCTTAAGAAGTTTAAATCTGTAAAAGCCGCCTGTAGTAACCCCATCACGATAAGTGCTATCAAGGCATGGCAGGTCATCAGGCGTTTGGAGGGCCGTTCCAGGCTCACCTCAACTTTTACTCCTATTAGTGATAATTATGATTTTCTGCCGGGGACTGAGGATGCAAGTTTTTCATGTTTGGGCAAATAAAGGTCTCATCAATCTGTATGATATGTTCGAGGGGAACACTCTAATGTCCTTCGACCAATTAGTCGTAAAGTACAGTATTCCACGTCAAATTTTTTTTCGTTATCTACAATTAAGAGATTTTGTGAAAAGGACACTATTTTGCTCTCAAACCAGGACATTTCGGCTGTGGAAAGACGGCTTTTTTCACAAATAAAAAGCTCTACAAGTTCTTTTTACAAGATTCTCAAGGATTGTGGTTTTTTAAACACAAACGTTTTGAAAAATAAATGGGAACGGACACTTGATATACAAATTACAAATGACGAAATGGAGGAATGCAGGGACCGTAAGCATATGCAATAAAGTTAAAGCAATGCAGCTAAACATTTTGCACAGAGCTCATATCTCTCCATCGCAGAGGTATAAGTTTAAAAATGACTGCTCTCCAATGTGCCTGAAATGTAAAACAGAGGAGGGAGATCTTGCTCACTGTCTCTGGTTTTGCAGGGAAATCCTAAGATTCTGGATTATGGTGGAGCGAGAAATTAGCGTTATTTTGTCTATAAATATTGGCTCTGACCCAAAGCATTTGTTGTTCTGAATATGTGCCGATATGGTCTTAGACAAACATAAAAAGACACTTTGTAATTTTCTAACATTTTGCGCAAGGAAATGTATTCTTCTGAACTGGTTACAGGATGTGATAAAAATGCCATATTTCATAGAAGGTGGGACCCTTTCTTAAGATATATGGGTTTAGATGTAGATGTATGGGTTTAGATGTTCTTGTTAGAGGTTTTGTTTAATAAGAGTTTATAAAAGGAAAGGGGACAGAAAGGAAGAAAAAAGAAGGTGAAGAAGGTGGAATACAATGGTGTAATAACAGAAAGAACTAGACAGATACTTCAGATTACAAAAATTTGTTTTGAGTTACACAAAATACATGCAAATAAAGATACAGACACAACACCAGGATCAGCTTCAGTGTGGACCCAGGGCAGAATAATAAACAGAACTGTAAAAATCTGTATTTTATAAGCTAGTTTACCTAACAAACAAAACACAAACAAAAATACAGATACCTTACTGTACCTATCTCCTAAAAACAGTGAACAAATTCCCTTTTCCTCAAAATAAATGGCAGCCATTTTTTTACAGAAATTAGTTTAAAAAATGTACAAAAAAAAACAAGCAACAAAACCAAAGGGACTAAGCAATAATTAAAGTTAAAGGGAGGCAAAAAGTCAAAACCAGAATATACAATCCAATATCAAAAATGCAAAATCACAAAATCTCTCTCTCTCTCTCTCTCTCTGAAACAATCAACACCTCGCCTACATGCCTCATTGTTCCTGTCTCTTTCTCTGGCTATGAATGGTCCGCTGATTGATGACGTCACACAGGGAGAAAGCGCCATGCGGAAGGTCAGGCAGCTGCTGGTGTAGTGCCACTCCAGAAATTTATTTTAATACTGAATTTTTTTTCACATTTGTTAACAGAAAAAATGCTATATTATTTTTACTGTTTTTTCTGTTTTTCTAAATAACATATAACTTTATGTAAAATTACAATAATAAATTGTAATTAAGTATGAAACTCATTAGATAAAGGTTAATGTCCATAATAAAAATTTTATGTTTTTGTTTGTAATTTTATGTTATATAATATTAGTTTTATAATACTTTGACGTTCAACTCTAGATGCAAGTTTAAAAGTTCCGTGTTTTAAAAGTTTATCCACAGGAAGTGGCACAGGTGAGGCAGCAGAAGTCCCACACTTGAATGTGAAGAGAATTTAGGAGACTGATAAAAAATATATTTTTTTGTTTTGATGATATTTGTTCAGAAATATCCCCATGGCAATCTAGCCATCAGCTTTCTTAATGCAGGCCTGAATATTCTGACACAAGGACAATGTATTTGCTGTGTAGCCGTTTTAAAGCAGTGCTTCAAGTTACATTTTGATATTTTGCTTGTATGAGGGGAATCTTTGTTGTTATTTTTGTACCAAAAACGTTGATGTAAAACGTTGATGTTGAACGTTTTGTAAATCTGGAGAACTGGTGCCAGAGGAACAATTTCCTCCTGAACGTCAGCAAGACAAAGGAGCTGATAGTGGACTTTAGTACAAAGCAGGAGAGGAACTACCAGACCCCTATCATCAACAGGAGCCCAGTGGAGAGAGTGGACAGCTTCAGATACCTCGGTGTTCACATCACGCAGGACCTGTCATGGTCCTGTCACATCAACACCGTGGTAAAAGACGCTTGAGAGACCTCAGACTGCCCTCTAAGGTGCTCAGGAATTTCTACTCCTGTACCATAGAGAGCATCCTGACGGGAATTATTACGACGTGGTTTGGGAAAAGCACCATGCAGGACAGACGAGCTCTCAACCAGCCCTCCATGTCAGTGCTGGTTTCCCTGAGTCTCTGTCATTGAGGCTACAGTTAAAGACCTTCCCAAGGCTCTTTACTGGTTTCTCAGTGACTGATGGGATTTGATGTTGTCCCAGCCTAAAGCGGAATTCATTTGTGACTTTCCCCTTCTTTAGCACCAAGGATCTGGATTTTGCAGGTTTGAAGCTCATGCGTGCCCATGCCATGAGCCTCTCCAACCCTTGGAGGATCCATCTTGCTCCTGGTACCGTGGTCGTTGTCACTGTAAGATCATCCATGAAAGCTCTGATGGGAGGTTGCCTTACTCCGGACTCGCTGAGGGGCCCTCTGCACTCTGTCTCAGCTGCCTTGACCATCATATTCATTGCCAGGGCAAAGAGGGTCACTGAGATGGTGCAACCAGTGATTATCCCTACCTTAAGCTGGTGGTCTTAAGTTAGCTTTTAAAATATATTGTGACGTGGGTGGGGTTTGAGTAACAACCGTCATGCTTTGCGGGAGGGATTGTTATGTGTTCACCGTGTTGGGGAAAGGTGTTTGGGGTAGTGGCTTCGGCCAGGTTGTGTGTGTGTGTGTTAGATGTCTGTTTTAGTGACTGTGGAATGTGCTGTTTTGTGTTGGTGCTCAATAAAGTCCTCCCAGCCATTTGCATTGGGCAGCCAGGAAGCTCACTCGTCTCTCCAGCATTCTTCCCGGCGTAAAAACGCTACATTTGGTGTCAGAAGTGGGATGGAGAGTAACGGGTTAGAGCGAACCCCGGAGCAAGCTACAGCTCCGTGCGCCGTCAACCGGCGAGGCAACCTGCAGCTGTACCTGCCGTCCTACAACGGCGCTGTCGAGCCCCACGCATTCATCGCCCAGGTGGAGCTAACGGCTGACTTCGCGGGCTGGTCCCCGGCGGAAACAGCCGTCCGGGTGGCCTTCTCGCTGGAGGGCGAAGCACTCCGGGCGTTGGAAGACCTCCGGCCGGATGAGCGGAAGGACTGGGCGAAGTTGCGGGAGTCGCTCCACTTCCGGTTCGGCGCGAATAACCGTAACGAGGCCGCGTGCGAGGAGCTGGCAACCCGCATGCGGAGCGCCTCCGAGCCACTAGGGGCATTCGCCATGGACCTGAGATCTCTCGCACGCCGGGGCTACCCGGAATTCGGGCCCGTCCAGCAGGAAGAGCTAGCACGGCGTGCGTTCCTGCGGGGGATTCGGCCATCGCGGCTTCGCGAGCACATCCGGTTGGCGGCACCGGCTTCCCTGTTCGCGGCGCTGCGCGAAGCCGAGCGCGCCGAGCCCATCATGGCTGACTACCACGGCGAAAGAGCCGAGCGGTCTCCCGTGGCTCGGAGCCGCTCGGTAGGTGAACCTAGCCGGGGACAGGGCTACCCGTCGCGGCTAGGCCTCGACTCAGCCTCCGAGATTCCGCGACCACGCCGGGGCCAGGGACAGCAGGACTACAGCTGCAACGCTCTCCGGCCTGAGGACAACGTACCCCAGCAGCCGTTAAGACTAGCTGCGGGGGGCGCCGAGGGGAAGCCGCCTCCCACAGCCGTCTTTGTTTCCCCAACTGCCGGGTTCAACTTTCGGTCAGGACGCTTAGGAAATTGCGCGGGTGTCTACGTAAACTGTGGCCTGGACAACGTTTCGTTACGGGCGCTCGTGGACACTGGCTCTACAGTTTCGCTGCTGCGCTGGGGAGTACTAGAACAAGGCGAGCGCGGTTGTATGCTGCCGGACCCGGCTTTGAGCATTCGCACCATGTCGGGGAGTTATTTGAAGATACGGGCCTGTCGCACGGTGCTAATACAAGTAGGTGCAATTATTCTTTCCCATCCATTCTTTGTGGCAGACATTGAGGATGACTGTATCTTGGGGTTAGACATTTTGGAACGGTGGGGTGCGGTGCTGAATCTCGCGGACGGAACTCTGCGTGGTAACTTCGGGTTAGCCAGGTTGCTAGTGCCCAAAGCGCGACGTGTTAGAAGCACGCACCAGGGGGGCCGAACTTCCGGTGGACGCGCCATGTAAACATCCGGTAGCCGACCGAGCGAGGGTAATGGCCGAGCTAATGCAGCGTAGCAGTGTAGGGCTTAGTCAGACACAGACCGACACCAGCAGTGTAGGGCTTAGTCAGACACAGACCGACACCGTGAAGTCCCTTTTTGCACGAGTTCGCGGATATTTTCGCGGTAGATGAGCGCGAGTGCACACATACCAATCTAGTGCAGCACAAGATCGATACGGGTAACGCAGCGCCTGTTCGGCTACATCCGAGACGCCTCCCATTAGCTAAACGAGCTATCGCCGAGCAGAAGCTGCGTGAGATGGCCGACTCGGGCGTCATAGAGCCAGCGTCCGGACCGTGGTCTTCGCCCGTTGTGCTTGTGCGCAAAAAGGACGAATCGTGGCGGTTTTGTGTAGACTACCGGCGGTTAAACGAGGTGACGCGTAAAGATTCTTATCCGTTGCCGCGAATAGATGATGCGCTGGAACACGTTGCGGGCTCGGCGTGGTTTAGTTTGTTGGATTTGCGTAGCGGGTATTGGCAAGTAGAGCTCGCCCCGGAAGCACGACCAAAAACCGCGTTCTCGATCGGGCAAGGGCTATGGCAATTTCGGCGCATGCTGTTCGGCCTCTGTAACGCTCCAGCAACGTTCGAACGGTTGATGGAGAAAGTGTTAGCTGATATTCCTCGCAATCGTTGTGTCATTTACCTGGATGATTTATTGGTGCACGGCAAGAGTGAGTTTGAGGTCGCTCTAGCTAACCTACGTGAAGTATTTTTGGCTATCCGGCGGGCAAATTTGCGGCTCAACCCCAAAAAGTGCCAGCTGTTGCGGCGAGAGACGGGTTTTCTAGGACACGTAATTAGTGCTAGAGGTATTGCCACCGATCCAGCAAAAATTGTGGCGGTACAGAATTGGCCTAAACCGCTAAATGTGTCACAACTACGCACCTTCCTCGGGTTAGCCTCTTACTATCGCCGGTTTGTGAAGGATTTTGCCACAATCGCCAGTCCACTGCATGGGCTCACGAAGAAGAATCAGCCGTTTCGCTGGGACAGGGTGCACGCGCGCGCTTTCACTCGGTTACGGGAAGCTTTGGTCACGTCGCCTGTTCTCGGATATCCTGATCCATCTCGTATGTTTATCCTCGACACGGACGCAAGCGATGTAGGGCTGGGGGCCGTCCTGTCTCAGGTTTCCGAGGGTAAAGAGCGTGCTATAGCTTACTTCAGCCGCGCGTTGTCAGGACCGGAGAGGAACTACTGCGTCACCCGGCGCGAGCTGCTAGCGGTCGTCGCGGCCCTTAAACATTTTAGGCCGTATTTATATGGGCAATCCTTCCTGCTGCGGACCGATCACGCTTCGCTGGTGTGGCTGCTTAGTTTTAAAGAGCCCGAGGGGCAGTTAGCGCGATGGCTCGAGCGGTTGCAGGACTATGATTTTACCGTTCAGCACCGAGCGGGAAAACTGCATGCTAACGCAGATGCTTTATCCCGCCAGCCGTGCAGCAAAGAGCGTTGTCGGCATTGCGAGCGGGTTGAAGAGCGCGTGGGTGTTTGCGACATCGAACGCTCTCCGACCCCCCTGAAGCAGAACGTTCTCCCTGCGCAGTCCTCCGGAGCCCCCGTCGGTAATCAGCCGTCCGATCCGGTGTGCAGCCGAGTTATTGCGTCGCATAAACCATCGCCTGTAGTCGTTTCGCCTGTGCCACAGATGGACTGTGATCAGCTAATTGCCGAACAGGAGAAAGATCCGGCGCTTCAGCGGGTCCTGGGGTGGGTTAACGCGGTCCAGAGACCGGATTATGCCGCTGTTGCTCACCTGGGGCCCGAGGAAAAAGCTCTCCACTCGCAGTTCAACCGACTAGCGTTGCGGGGAGGTTTACTCTACCGCCACTGGGAACGGCCGTGCGGCGCTGGCGAATCTTTTCAGCTGCTGGTGCCGCGGAATCTCCGGGCACTAGTGTTGGGAATGGTGCACGGGCATGCGGGTGCAGGACAC
The DNA here is from genome assembly GCF_024256425.1 of Clarias gariepinus. Classification (NCBI taxonomy): domain Eukaryota; kingdom Metazoa; phylum Chordata; class Actinopteri; order Siluriformes; family Clariidae; genus Clarias; species Clarias gariepinus. The sequence continues at coordinate 8,533,494 of NC_071117.1, forward strand.
TTCGGAGTCACTAAAACGCTGCGGCGGTTGCGCGCTCGCTTCTACTGGCCGGGCTGCCACACGGATAGTGAACTCTTTGTGCACAGATGCGACGTCTGTACGGCAAAGAAGGGCCCTACCCAGCGCTCGCGAGCACCCCTGCAAGACTTTCGGGTGGGGGCACCTATGGAGCGTATGGGCATGGACATTCTTGGGCCGTTTCCCATCTCCGATCGCGGGAACCGGTATGTGCTGGTGGCCATGGATTATTTCACAAAGTGGCCGGAGGCGTTTGCTGTTCCTGATCAGAGCGCTTCCACAACGGCTCGAGTGCTGGTGGATGAGGTGTTCAGCCGATTCGGCGCCCCGGAGCAGTTGCACAGCGATCAGGGGCGTAACTTTGAGGCGGAGGTGTTTGCGGCGGTCTGCGAGCGCCTCGGGGTGAAAAAGACCCGCACCACGCCCCTTCATCCGCAGAGTGACGGCCTCGTGGAACGCTTCAATCGAACGCTCACCACCCAACTCGCCGTGCTTACCAGCAACCGGCAGAAGGATTGGGACGAACATTTGCCTCTCGTGCTTTGAGTCCTCCCAGCTGACGCCAGCTGCGTTAATGTTCAGTCGCGAGTTGCGCACACCCGTGGACCTTGTGTTCGGGTCCCCTCCACAAGTGGATTTACCCAGGAAGCCGGGTTTGGATTATTTTTTTTCATTGAAAGACAAACTGTTCTGTGTCCACGAGTTGGCACGTAGACATTTGGCGGACGCCGGTGTTAAGCAGCGCCGCGTGTATGACACTCACAGCCGGGGGCGAGACTTTGCTACTGGGGAGCAGGTGTGGGTGTATTCCCCTGAAAGGAAAAGGGGGCTCTCCCCTAAGTTCATGTCTCACTGGGTGGGCCCCTGCACGGTCATTGCCCAGCTCTCCGATGTAGTCTACCGGGTGCGGTTGACGGGGCGGTCGCGAGTAGTCGTGCTCCACCGGGACCGTCTCGCTCCCTATCGGCCCAACGCCAGTGAAACACCAAACTCTGTGGAGGCCGGTCCGCCTCAGGAAGAGGGCTGCAACCCTTCTTCCCCCGCAAGAAGACTCCGGCGTTCACAACGCCAGCGCCGACCACCGTCACGCCTCCAAGACTGAGTTCGCCATAGTGTCCGGGGACGGTCACAGCTCGGGTGGGGGCAGTGTGGCGTGGGTGGGGTTTGAGTAACAACCGTCATGCTTTGCGGGAGGGATTGTTATCTGTTCACCGTGTTGGGGAAAGGTGTTTGGGGGTAGTGGCTTCGGCCAGGTTGTGTGTGTGTGTGTTAGATGTCTGTTTTAGTGACTGTGGAATGTGCTGTTTTGTGTTGGTGCTCAATAAAGTCCTCCCAGCCATTTGCATTGGGCAGCCAGGAAGCTCACTCGTCTCTCCAGCATTCTTCCCGGCGTAAAAACGCTACAATATAGTATTAAATATGATTCTGAGTATTTTGTTAATCTGTTTCTTGGGCAACAGAGAAAAAGATAAACTTTTTCTTTTGAATCTTGATGTGTTCTTTTTTTTCTCTGTTCCCAACCTTGGCAATCAATATCTAATCCACCCTAATACACCAAGGATCCAGTCATTTACTCCCTGTTTGGGAGAGGATCCTTCTTGGATACACTGGATATACTTGGATCCATTTTGCCATTTTGGTATGTTTTAGATTTGACTTAATTGCACTAAGACATTAGGATTCTGAAGTAAAAGGTAAAGTTATTTATGCACATACATTATATAAGAACTATAGAGTAAAAAAGGGACAACATTGTAGTTTAATTGTAATAAAGTTTCCAATCTAACTTTAATTGGAACATTAAAAATCTTGTTTGAAATTGTTAATTTCTTCATGGGTTTTTAGTCAAGGATATTTCACAGCGATGTTAAAGTTTGTGAGAGAGAATGTTTCACTGTTATAGCACAATAGTCTATATATTTCATTTTGTTTTTTATTTTTAGGATTTTACTGTAATGCTATAAAACTGAACTTTCTTTTATTGTATTTTGCATCATACCAATCTTGAGTTTGTTTTAACCCTTTATTGGTGCCAGAGGAACAATCTCCTCCTGAACGTCAGCAAGACAAAGGAGCTAATAGTGGACCTTAGTACAAAGCAGGAGAGGAACTACCAGACCCCAGTCATCAACAGGAGCCCAGTGGAGAGAGTGGAATGCTTCAAATACCTCTGTGTTCACATCACGCAGGACCTGTCATGGTCCTGTCACATCAACACCATGCTGAAAAAGGCCCGGCAGCGTCTCTACCACTTCAGATGCTTGAGAGACTTCCGACTGCCCTCTAAGGTGCTCAGGAATTTCTACTTCTGCACCATAGAGAGCATCCTGACGGGAAACATCACGAACTGGTTTGGAAACAGGACAGACGAGCTCTTCAGAGGGTGGTGCGATCAGCTGAGCGCATCATCCACACCGAGCTCCCTGACCTGCACTCAATCTACAGCAAGCGGTGCTGGACCAAGGCCAGGAAGATCGTGAAGGACCTCAGCCATCCCAACAATGGACTGTTTTCTCTGTTCTCTCTGCGGTCTGGGAGGCGATTCTGCTCCCTGAAGGCCAACACAGAGAGACTGAGGAGAAGCTTCTTCCCGCAGGCGATAAGGTCTCCCAACCACGACACAACACAGGACTAATACCACCTTTTTAACATCAAACATTGTGTGGGCATTCATGGCCACTATGGACACATTCATGCACACTTGCACTACACATTTATATTTTCATTTCTGGACCGTTGCACAAGACACTTCAATAAGTCACTTTTTATGCATATTTGCACACCCCCAGTCATTTCTAAAAAAAAAAAACTCTTCTAGATTTTTATATTTTGCTATATTTTTATTATGTCCTTATTATTTGTACAGTATATTTTACTATTACATTTATTTTCAATTGTATTTCTCTTTTCTTTATTCATGTTTATTTCTTATGTATAAGCTTTTATTTTTTAAGCTCACTGGTGGTCGTATAAGCATTTCAATGCATATCGTACTGTGTATGACTGTGTATGTGACAAATAAAAATTTTAATTTTATTTAAAATTATTGAACATGTGTTTATAGGAATTTATGAAAAATGTGATAAATATCAGAGTTTTTTGTGTTATTGCTTTATTTGAAGGTGTTTGATCGTCAATGTAGGAAAAATCTGTAAAATAACAGTGTTTTTGTTTTCTGTTGTTAAAAAGATTAAATAACAATTTCTGTAAATTTAATGTTTTTGAACATAATATGAACCGTAATTTTAAAGTTTTTTGTTTGGCAGCTGCTGCTGCCAGTCATTTGACTGTTTTTTTTTACGCTTTTTTTTACAGTGTTTTACAAGTTACTTGGTATTTTTAGATGCTGTTTTACCCACTTTCATCAATCACTCAGGTATGTTAACGGTGAAGTGACTGGTTGCTTTACATCCCAGGGAGCCCTCCTGTTTGAGTTACCTTTTGGCTCTTTCCTTTTAGTATGGTTATGGTTAGTCTAGATTCAATTCCCACCTCTATGTCCTTACCGTGCTTGGTGGGTTTCCTCCAGGTAATCTGGTTTGATCCCACAGAAAAACATGCAGATTAGGATAATTGGTGTTTCCAAATTCCCTGCAGTGTGTGAATGAGTATGTAAGTTTGTGTATGCACTGCAATGAATTGCCTTCCTGTCCAGGGTGCACCCTGCCTCATGCCTTTGGTCTCCTGGAAAGGGCTCCAGGTCCCCTGTGACCCTGTATACAGCATAAAGTGGTATAGACGATTTGTGATAAAGTGATAAAGTGAGTGAATAATCTCCTAATTTGAGATGATTTTGAAAAAATAAATATTGTGTTATTTATTCACATGTTTATCTTTTCATCTTTTCAGTTCATGCTTTACCTGAGTTTGAAAAACAGTAACCTGAGCTCAGTTACTGTGAGTTCTTTTATTGCTGAAAAAAATCTCATAAAGCTCCACTTTCAAACCAGATTTTCAAGTAGTATAACATACTGTACATACTATACTCTCTCTCATGCACTAAACTAATATTAACCCCATGCATTAAATTATTGTTGGGGTCTTTCTATGGGTCAACCATAATTGATGTACCTGTGTATGTGAGCACTCCAGACACTTTAATGCTAATTATTGTCAGCTTCATATCTAAAACTATCTGATATGGAATATTAAGCAGAAAAAATCTTAGAGAAAAGAGAACATGGAGTGCTGTGGCATTCCAGAAATAATTTATTATAAATGTTTTGATAATGAATAAGGTATCAGTCAATCACAGGGCACACAACTACACTCACCTAAAGGATTATTAGGAACACCTGTTCAATTTCTCATTAATGCAATTATCTAATCAACCAAACACATGGCAGTTGCTTCAATGCATTTAGGGGTGTGGTCCTGATCAAGACAATCTGCGGAACTCCAAACTGAATGTCAGAATGGGAAAGAAAGGTAATTTAAGCAATTTTGAGCGTGGCATGGTTGTTGGTGCCAGACAGGCCGGTCTGAATATTTCACAATCTGCTCAGTTACTGGGATTTTCACGCACAACCATTTTTAGGGTTTACAAAAGAATGGTGTGAAAAGGGAAAAACATCCAGTATCCGGCAGGCCTGTGGGCGAAAATGCCTTGTTGATGCTAGAGGTCAGAGGAGAATGGGCCGACTGATTTAAGCTGATAGAAGAGCAACTTTGACTAAAATATCCACTCGTTACAACCGAGGTATGGGGCAAAGCATTTTTGAAGCCACAACACGCACAACCTTGAGGCGGATGGGCTACAGCAGCAGAAGACCCCACCGGGTACCACTCATCTCCACTACAAATAGAAAAAAAGAGGCTACAATTTGCATGAGTTCAACAAAATTGGACAATTGAAGACTGGAAAAATGTTGCCTGGTCTGATGAGTCTCGATTTCTGTTGAGACATTCAAATTGTAGAGTCAGAATTTGGCGTAAACAGAATGAGAACATGAATCCATCATGCCTTGTTACCACTGTGCAGGCTGGTGGTGGTGGTGTAATGGTGTGGGGGATGTTTTCTTGGCACACTTTAGGCCCCTCAGTGCCAATTGGGCATCGTGTAAATGCCAAGGGCTACCTGAGCATTGTTTCTGACCATGTCCACCCCTTTATGACCACCATGTACCCATCCTCTGATGGCTACTTCCAGCAGGATAATGCACCATGTCACAAAGCTCGAATCATTTCAAATTCGTTTCTTGAACATGACAATGAGTTTACTGTACTAAAATGACCCCCACAGTCACCAGATCTCAACCCAATAGAGCATCTTTGGGATGTGGTGGAACGGGAGCTTCGTGCCCTAGATGTGCATCCCACAAATCTCCATCAACTGCAAGATACTATCCTATCAATATGGGCCAACATTTCTAAAGAATGCTTTCAGTACCTTGTTGAATCAATGCCACGTAGAATTAAGGCAGTTCTAAAGGCGAAATGGGGTCAAACACCGTATTAGTATGGTGTTCCTAATAATCCTTTAGGTGAGTGTATATACACAACAGTATACACAAATGTGGAATTTGGAAATGCCATTAAGTCTACTCTGTATGTCTTTGGACTATGGAAGTGTATGTGGAGAAAACCCAAGCCACAAAGAAAATGCAAACACACAGACCAGAGATGGGAATCAATTGGCCAACACTTTCTCTTTAAACATATAATGATCTAAATTTGATTATATGGCATTTTCTTTATGTTTCCATGCATCGGATATGTAAGAGTGCTTTCAACCATTGTAAAATGTTCTCATATCTAAGAGAAGAGCAAAAATAAGGCTGAAAAATAATGAATACCAAAAATTAATGGGCATGAACAAAACCATGGATATAATAAAAAATAAGAGAAAATTAGTTTATATACTCCTTCTTGCATGGGGCCCAATGTTAATGGATTGTTAAGCATCTCTGTGATGCTTTAGATTAAACAGAGTCCCAACTTCATATGCTTTTCTGTCTCATGAATTTTATTTAAACCGGAAATACTGTAATCAAGAAAAATATTCATATTATACACAAGCCATGGAGAGTTGTGTTTATGTGACATTATACAGTTAATAAATGTGAGCTAATCAAAGCCACTAACAAATTTATAATTTTAAAACCCTACCCAAAAGTCATTAAATTTATTACAGTCGTTTTTAACACACTTCACTGCACTACACTTTAATACAATTTACTGTCTATTATTCATTGAACTTACTAAGCGGTGGCTAAAACTACTCCTGAACTAGGAGACCTGATGTCCAAGATGAATTTTTACCCCACCAGTTAATGATCATATTAACAATTTAATAATATATATGGCCTTTTTTTTTTCGTTATAACATATAATGCCGCTGAAGTTTTCATCACAGCACACTGTGGGTCGTCTATGTTCTCTTGGACCGGTTCACTTCAGTAATAACGACGATAAACTGTAAAATAGCATTGGAGGAAAACATTATGAGTCGCATGTGGTTTAGTTGTAATTTTAATGCATGGAAAGCAATCATTTACTTACCCATGGTCTTTGCTGGAGCCTGGATGACTCTCACAGAAGGTTGAGGAGCAGCTTGAACCACCACAGCAGGTTGTGGAGCAGGTTGGATCACCACAGAAGGTTGCTGAGCAGGACGAACCACCACAGAAGGTTGCTGAGCAGAACGAACCACCACAGCAGGTTGCTGAGCAGCCTGGACCACCACAGCAGGTTGCTGAGCAGGCTGGACTACCACATGAGGTTGTTGAGCAGGCTGGACTACCACATGAGGTTGTTGAGCAGGCTGGACTACCACATGAGGTTGTTGAGCAGGCTGGACCACCATCTGAGTGCCACCTTGTTGGATTATTTGGACCTCTGGCTGGACTGCACCATTGTTATAATAAGAGTACTTGGGTACCGCTGTATCTGTGGGGAAGAATAAAAAGTAAAAAAAAAAAAATACTCAATATCATTACGGTTACAAACAGTAGTTTAGTTAATTTTCATCATTAAAGTGCATTTATCCCACAGCACTGCTTAATTCTGAAGTCTAATTGGTTAGAAAGTGTTGATGTATTTCCTATATTCACATTATAAGCCTAAAGTAACTCAAATTAGATTTTTTAAATATGACACATATTGTGCTGTCTGAATGCACAAACCTGATCAGATCTAAAAAATACTTTTTTACAAAGTCCTAGATCAGATATACAGTATATCTTATACAGTATGTGGTTATGCAACTTAAAATAGATCATAATTTCTGCCTTTGATCATGCGTATGGTGCTTGCTGACGTCATCAGTCAATACTGGCAGCAAGTGGATTTCAGCCGCAAAAACTGTTAAAGTGGACGCGACTGTTATTCTTAATTTTTCTTTGACTTGATTTGTTTAAACACAGATTGTGTCTGCAATCCCTATTAATGTGCGCATGCATGTTATTTAAGAAGACAGATCTGATCCACATGAGAGTTCACAAGGAATCTCCAATGTCAGAGCTTTGTAACTGTCAAAGGAAAAAACGTACTGTAGCTTTAGGAAATCTTTAGGGCAGCAGAGTTTACATTACGGTTTTCAGTAAGAAAAGCTGCAGTTTTAGAGAGGTTTGAAAAAATAGAGGCTGTTTATAGCTGCTATAACAAATGAGAAGATGAATTAAGTCATTTGATGTAACTAAGAATGGATTTAAAAGTGTGATGTGTTTTCCTTTTATAAAAAGTGGTATTAGAAGAAACAAAAACCTAGGGATGTGATGTTATTGTCCCATGTCCCATGTTTAGCTAATCTACTGTAGTGGGGTTTGGTGCACAGACCTGATATGAGTTGCTGTACAGGTTGGGGTGCCAGAGTGTGGCCATGATATGAGGTTGGAAATACAGCCCTAGAGGAGGAAAAGCAGGGTAAAGATTTCGTTTATCCTGCCATGTTGCATACATTAGCCTAATTAAATTTGATTCTGCCTGTTTATGCCTGGTTGCTAACCAGCTGACCGGCTGGGCTGTCATCTGATTGACCATGTTGCACTTGTGTACCAGTGCATGACTAGATTTCCACTTTGTACATCAGTAAATCAACATTTTACCTGTATTGTACTGTAAAAGTAAAAGTGTGTGCCAAACAATGTAAAAGTGTGTGCCATGTCAGGTAGATGCTAAAGTAGGACACATACTTTTGTTGAAGAGTGTGCACGTGAGCATGGACAGCACCCTACATCACAAAAAAGAGAGAGAAGGTGGGGTGGGGGTTAAAGACCATTCTGGTTGTCTGGCAGCAAAAAAAAAAAAAAAAAAATTGATCAAAGTATAGCGAGGAAGGAAACTACATACATCCTTCCTCACTCCTTACCTGTGTATTGTTGTGGTAGATCTCAGAGGATGACTGGTAGGTGTAGCCTGCTGGAGGAATCTGCTGTACAAAATTGCCATAGGTGCCAGGATAGGGTGGATTATATGCCATGATTAAAGAGCTGGGGAAGAAAAAATATGGAAGTTCAGTTGATATATATATATATACACAGATGGCCATTAAGAATGCATGTGTTTTCCCGCGAGATGCCGCAATTTGGCACGCAGCGTGCGGTGACTTGTCGCGAACAAGATTTGGGAATTTAAATAAATGTGTTGTCCTTCACTGAATATCCGCCAGATGGCGCATGGAAGGACTAAAAGCCAGACCAAGTTCACCGAAGAGTTGTGTATAATTAGTTAGCCTAAAACAATATTGTTTCCAATGCTGAAGCAAACATGAATTTTATGTTGTTTTACAATAGATCTTTCATGATGAATGTGTGTATATGTGCTTCATATTATTTTCATAAGGATGAAATGAGATGCCCAAATTCGTGCTTTGAAATTCATAGTAAGTTTCTTATATAGTTTTTGTAATGTCTTAACAGGGACAAAACAATGAAAGACATGGCAATGTCTCGGTTTAAATGGTCTTAAATTAAATGAATTTAATTACGGTAGGTTATAGTAGGCTACCTTATAATCGGATAGTGTTAACTATGTGAATGCCCTACATTGTAAATATGCCAAAATATCTTATTTAAAATGTAAATTGTGTCGCCATCATCAGAAGACATGAATGAACAATATATTAATATAAAATAATTATAATTTTATCATATTAAGTAAATATTATTTTATGAACACAAAGTGCTTCAAGCATTTTATCATATTTTTGCTGTTTGTGTCCAGCATTGAATAATTATTTCATCCATTATTTGACCACGGCTGGGGATCAGAGCTGGAATGTGATTGTAAATTTATGACTGAAATAAATAAAGCTGTTCTTTGCTGTGCGGAAACCCGCGGCTCGTATTTTCACTTTACAAAAGGCATCGTTTTGATCAAAAAGCTGCTAATCGCGCGATTTATCGATAAAAATGCAGATTCTCGGCCAGAAATGCACCAAAGACAAACACATGTATTGTATATAGGCTACTCGCGTTGTTTTCGCGCGGAGAGATTGTGTGTGCGTGCACGGAGAGTTTGTGTGTGTGTCCACGTGCGCTTCTCATGTAGGTGTGTGTATACACGAAGAGAGTTTGCGTGTGTTTGTGCGCGCGTCTCATATTTGACATTCATATGGACATTCATATGAAATGCACATTCTTGATACTTGTTGATAAGTGTGTGTTGTCAAAGTATTTGTGGACATATAATGAGGAGAAGAATGTAAATTAAGGAAGTCTTAAAACATAATGCAGTAACCCTATTTATTTGAACACGGTAAAGGTGTTAATGCTCTGTAAATTCCTTTATTCGTCCTTTCTGTCTGTGTTTAGGTTTCACGAGTAAATATGTGTGTGTGTGTGTGTGTGTGTGTGTGTGTGTGTATAATATAAAATATGTATGTGTCATTTTAATTCAAATTCAACATTTTAATGGTAACTTTATCCCTGACCTGTCTGGTGTGTCCTTTGGGCTTCATGGTGTTGTTGCTCCCAATATTCTCTTAGACAACTTCTGAGGCCGTCACAGAGCAGCTGTATTTGTACTGACATTAGATTACACACAGGTGCACTCTGTTTAGTCATTAGCACTCATCAGGAAATGTCTATGGGCAACTGACTGCACTTTGAATAATGACACACACCCCAATTTTTTCAGTTATTTATTTGTAAAAAATGTTTGGAATCATGTATGATTTTCGTTCCACTTCTCACGTGTACACCACTTTGTATTGGTCTGTCACATGGAATTCCAATCAAATTGATTCATGTCTGTGGCTGTAATGTGACAAAATCTGAAAAAGTTCAAGGGGGCCGAATACTTTTGCAAGCCACTGTATATTATAAAAGGAACGGCTGCAGCATACAAAGCTTCAGTATTCATCATCGTTTTTCCAGGACGATGACCCGAAGCACGCTGCTGCAAGAAAAGTGATCGTTAAAGAGGGAATTAACTGGGTAAAGACACCCATCGAATTTCCTCACATGAATCCCATTGAAATGGTGTGGCATGCTATGAAAGACTGTATTCGAAAAAAGAAGCAATACGACTACAAAATCTGATTAAATTACTGCCATTGATAAATTCTGGTTTGAGATACTTATAGAAGAGGCATGTAATAAATACACAAATAGGTTGTTTAAAGTCCTTCCAGTACTGGTTAATAATCAGGGTGGACACACAGGAATGTAACTGAACACTGCATTTATGACCCAAAAAATAAAAGCTTTGAGATGATAAATTTGCCGTATGTTGTGTTTATTTGATTAAACTTAAATGTAAATGTAAAGTGAAAGTGCAAGCCACGGGTTTAAGCACGCCGGTTTCATTTTAGAAAATGTTTAATGCACTGTAAACCCGAATAAGTTGGCAAAACAAAAAAAAAGTAAAAATTCTCACCTATGAATTTAAACTAATTGTAATTATTTAAGTTAACAGTACTCCATATGTTTAATGACTTTAAGCACTAGGGTTTACAGTGTGGTAAATTTATGAATTACACTCAAAGTATTAAATCCAACTGTGAAGTCTAATTTAATTGTGACCATGAAACATTTTATATGTACTTATGTTTATTTTTCTATTTATGTTTATGTTTTGCTGTCTTGTTAATTTGTTTTAAAACCCCCAATTCCCCCATCAACGATACCGGTTTGATAATTTCACACCTATCATGAATGAAAGGTGATTAGAGGGATTACAGTAACTGGGGTTCTGTGGGTGTCACCTCGGAGCGCGCTGTCGCATTGTATTCAGAGAATAGACTCAAACAAAATCATGTTTGCTTCAGCATTGGAAACAATATTGTATTAGGCTAACTTCATTAAAGATTATACACTTTTGTATTCTTTGCTGTACTTCGTCTTTTTGCACACACGCGCAGGCATCTTTAAATTTGAACAGAAAATAATAGTGGGCTGGTAGGAACATGATTTTTCTTAACTTAAACGGCTAAATTAAGTTAAATATACACAATAAATTATTAATTGCGTTTGCTTTACTTTTGAGCACTCATGTGTAAATAGCTTTTTCATTGTATATACTACCATATCATATATTTGTGTCTAATACTGTTTTATTCATATTTTACAACATTACATGCAGTTTGTAATTTACTTTGCGATTGTACTTTTAAAATGTAACCTACGTATCTACAGTATAAGCATATTTAACTACTTCAGAAGTGAATGAGAAATCGGCTGGTCTGGCTTTTAGATAAAGTTCTTATTTGATACAATTTTATTATTTAATTAATTATCTTATTATAAACATGATTCTTATTCTCTATATTCCTGTCGAGTATAGTCTTTCATGTCTGCATTTTTTCGCACGCCTTTATCATTCTTTTGATCAAAACGCTTCCTTTTGTTAAGGCTGCAGATTTATACATGATACAGATACACGCCGATGAATGAATTTTAGATGAATTTTAAAGGATCTTTTTAGGCCTAAATATTCATTTTTATTTATGGCCAGGTGTATTATGAAGTGAAGACCTGTTCAGTTGTTCCCTGCACGGTGTATCTGCATGGAGAGATTGTGTGTGTATGCACGAAGAGGTTGTGTGTGTGTTTGTGACGTTATCTTCTCCTTCAAACATGCTTCCAACCAACCAACCAACCAACCCAGGCCTCCGAACTCAGAAGGCTACGTGTCATAGGCGATAACCGCTCATTTGATCTGCTGGTTACAGAGGGGCACAGACTGTTGATCAGTGTAAAAATAGTGTGAATGTCTGCAACAATCACTAACCACCATTAAATTTTTAAGAATTTAATTAAACACGAATATATAAATTACATTTTCTTTATACATAATATTTTCATTATATATATATATATATATATATATAATATATAATATATAGGGCGCCCAGGTTTTTGCCCTTTTGCCTTTTGATCAAAAAGCTGCACGCGCAACTCACTTTCACTTTGCACAGCGCAGTGTTTATTGTTAAGTGTATATTTAAAGCGCATAAACACAATAAAACAATAATGTTTTAGGCTAACATATCATACTTCTTTGTAGTCTTTTTGCACACTCACAGGTGCGTTACAATAATAATAAGAATAATAACAATAATAAATTTGGAGCACTTCTACTAATAATAATTATAATACTGAATAGAGAAAGCGCAGTCGAAGAAGTATCATCATTAAAGGAGAGAAGAAAATGAAGAATAAATACATATCAGTATTTACAGTTTGAGCTCGACACGTTTATGAGCTCCGTCGCTTGCTGTTAATGGGCGCCTAAGAGAGGTAACACATTTTTGGCTTCAGTAGACACACGATACTTCAGACTGAAACATGACTGCTCCCTACAGGTAATGAAGGGCATTTTCACAGCTTGCCGCGGCAAGTTGCAGGATCCCGTTTCTCGAAACGTGCATTCTTAACGGCCAGTACTGTAAACTGTAATTATATACATATATATATAAATTTCTAATGGGAAAATTTTATTTGGTTTGGTTTTGATGTACTAGCCCACTTCAGGAACAAATAATGTTTGTAATTCAAGGCTAACCTTTCATTTCCAAACATTATATATATATATATATATATATATATATATATATATATATATATATATATACATTTTATCATTGTTTTGAAAACATATTGTTCACCCTCTGTTGATGAAATAGCACATCTAGAAATATCTGTGCAATGCCGTTGGTGATACAGTCCTTACACCATGGCGTTCAAGTGGCCACAAATTTGTACAGTATATCTACATATTTTCTTCTTCTTTTTTTTTTTTTATACAGAAAATATTTGTTGGTCAGAAAAGAGAGCAGCATATTAAGTAAAAGACCACTTTACATATAAATAAATAAATAAATAAATAAATAAACACATAAATAAATAAATCTTCTGCATGAAAAAACTAACAGGTCTGACATTTAACTTTTAATAGTTCAAAAAACCTTTAATAATATATATATATTTTGAGCCAACCTCTACTACTACTACTACTACTACTACTACAGACACACAAACACAAACTTACCTGTGCTTAAGGAAGAAAGATAGAGGGCAATTATCAGTTATAGGGTCTGAAAGCTTCTCCGGCAAGTGTTACAAGGAAACTGTAAAAAACTTCACAGTGTTTATGAGAGAGAGAGAGAGAGAGAGAAATCCTGGTGAGAGAAAGAGGAGGAGAGCAAGAGATTCCTGTCATGTCTGCGGTAAGCTGTGTTATACGTACAGTACACATATCTGTACGCGTGATGGCTGTAATGTTGTGTAACTGGAGTCGCTTGTTGAGGATGTTTCCTGGTCGTCAACATTATTTTCCAAAAGGTAGAGTACCTCTAAAGCAAGTTGTGAAGATGTACTCTAAATATTCATGTATATGTTTCAGTAGAAAAGTTCCCCAATCTGCTGTACAGAAGGAACGAGAAAATGTGCTGGAGAGTGTATGGTGTTTTTTATATACTTTTAATACCATAATTTATATATATTTTTTTCTATAATTTTAATAGAATTTCAACATTCTTAATTTGCTCTAAATTAACTAAAATTAATTAAATCCATCAGCATTTTAAGGTGAGTCAAGTAGCATTAAAATGTTAGCCAAGTAATTAGCATAATACGAAAATGTTCAAGGACACGTTAAAAATGAAAAAAATATTTAAGGATGGCACGTGTATGCCAGAAGAGGTCACTCTTCCCCAGGTACTAAATTCTTGAATTCTTTCTTTCTCTCTCTCTATTTCTCTTCCTCTCTTTGGCCTTGTTTAGCCTAGCAGACCAAATCCAATTTTTGGCATACTGTATCCAGATTGAAATTAGATTGGAATCAGTTTGCTTTCATGTAGTATAAACAGAACAAAACTACATTGAATATGATTTTTGTAAATCCAATGTGAATCACATTCGGAGATGGTTTAAAATCAGCATTGGATAACTGAAGAGGTATCTTAATCTAGAGTCAATTATGTCACTTGCAACCTGAAACAGAAGTTCAAGTCCACACAATCATGTGGTATGGGAAATCAATGGTGAAATCTTGTTAAGCAAAAGTTAAAAAGAGCCAAATTTAATCTGATCACTTTCAAATGGCAGTGTGGACAGTCGGTCCCACAGATCAGATTTATAAAAAAAAATGGACTTGCCTGCAGCCTGAACAAGGTCTAAATAAGTAAATTAAATAATTAAGTAAATAAAGTAAGAAAGTTTGGTTAGGCTCTGGGGGAGGAACGATACCACTGGCGGCATGACCAGGTGCCATGAGCATCCACAGTGCCCTTTCAAGCAATCGAAAGTCCAAACCCATAAAGCAGACCATCAGCTTAATTGGAGCAGGTGGGAAGCCAAGAGAGAGGCCCAGAGCAACATCCGGGATCATGTACACAGCCCGAGATTGGCAACTGCTGGTGGACTTGAACAAACAACTAAGATCTCCCCAGAATATTACCATAACGCTCTTGAGACCAGACATTGTGCTGGTGTCAGAGGCAACCAAAAGCATTGTTATGCTGGAGCTCACTGTGCCATGGGAGGACAGAATGGAGGAAGCCTTTGAGTGGAAGAAGGAAAAATACCAGGGCCTTGTTGAGGAACGCCACAAAGAAGGGTGGAAAGCTAGGTGCTTTCCTGTGGAGGTTGGGAGAGGTTGCAGAGTCTTTGTAGACTGGTCCCTCTGGAGAGCCTACACAGCACTTGGCATTACAGGTGAGAGAAGGATGATAGCTATCTGTGAGAAAACAGAGGCTGCAGAGACAGCCTCAAGGTAGATATGGATTAAAAGAGGAGATCCATGGGTTAGTGCTGCTAGAGTACAAGCTGAGGTCCGATAAGCCTCAGCTTGGTCACCTGAGTGAGGCTGTATGATGTTGAAAGACCCAAATCATCCAATCATTATTTATTATACCAGTAAAGAATATAATTAAATACAGCAAATAAGTTAAGTAAGTAAGTTAGTAGGTAAGTAAATGGAGTAAGCGAAATAAAAAGTAAAATTAAGTAGGTAAAAATAGTAAAAGAATAAGTTACTTAAGTAAATAGTGTAAGTACATAAATAAAATACATTATAGTAAGTCAATTAATTAGGAAGAAGTAAATTGGTAGGTAAGCTAAATAATAATTAAAGTAAATAAGTAAGTTAAGTAAATAAGTGTGGAAGAGAGTTAAAATGATTAAAGTAAGTTATG
This sequence comes from Clarias gariepinus, assembly GCF_024256425.1. Classification (NCBI taxonomy): domain Eukaryota; kingdom Metazoa; phylum Chordata; class Actinopteri; order Siluriformes; family Clariidae; genus Clarias; species Clarias gariepinus. The sequence continues at coordinate 8,549,089 of NC_071117.1, forward strand.
TTCTGATCAGCTAGTGGTTCCAAAGTGTATTGTACAAGATATTCAGCCTTCAAATACAACTGTGAACAGCATCCTTACAGCATGAGAAAACACAGAGCTTTCCCATAAGAAATACTGGAAAGTCAAATTATTTGTTCCACAACCAAAAAAATAAATACATAAAAATAATTAAAACAAAATATAAAGTAAAAATTAAACAAATTAACCTGCACTTTACCTTAAAAAAGTTTAAAAAATAAATCCCGACATGTACAGTAAGTGTTTTCAATTGTACGCACAGGCATGTGTGTGCGTGTGTGTGTGTGTGTGTGTAAATCTAAAATAAGCTCCCCTCTCCCACTTCTCGTCTTACACAGTTACGCTTTCTCCATTCTTTTCACACACACGAGCACACAATGAAAACGCTGTTTTATCGGAAAAATAAAGAAATCTCTCTAATGACACTCGATTGAGCGACACACTAACAGAATCACTGCTGTAAAGTAAAAATAAAACAAATTTAAACTTTGAAAAGAATTGTGACAGAGCAGTGTTTCTGTGTAGAGCAAAGAAAGTGTGTGTGTCGCTCTGAAGGCGAAAGTAGGAGGGGTCTCACATAAGCACACACGTGCTCACAGTGTTATAGTAAACAGTACACGCGTGCATGAATGTTGATTTTACCAGTAAGAGACGTGCACTAAGACCCAGCAGGGGAGATGATTACCCACAATTTTGCAGCGCAAGAGAGAAAAAAACCGTTGGCTCAGTTGTGATCACGTGACGCTTGGCATCAAAACAAGAAGTGCTTGCGTGATACATGATACTCTGTACTTGTAAACCAAGACTTGCTCGTTTTCCAAGTCAGAATTTATAAAAAAAAATTCAGAGGTTTCACTGTATGTCCATCTTGTAAATAAATCAAATCACATTTAATCACAAGTTAAATACATATTTACAGTAGATATTTTGTAAAGTTAAAGTAAGTAAGTTAGTAAGTAAGTAGTTAAAAAATACACAAGTAGGTAATGAATAAACAAATAAATTAATGAATAACTAAATTAATGAATGAATAAACTAAAAGTAAGTAAGTAATTAAGTCACTAACAATTAAATACTGTTAGTGAGAATTAAGTAAAGAAAGTAAGTAAGTAAGGATAAAACTACATAAGTAGGTATGTAAATAAGTAACAACAAATCTACATACTGTAAGTAAGTAAGTTAGTACTGTAAGTAAGCAAGTACAAAAAAGCATACATTAATTAAGTAATTTAATAAAAAAATTATTTTCAAAATAAGTATGTACAGTAAATACCTAAAATGAGTCCATAAGTAAAGTAAGTACAGACATGGAAATGTTTCATTTATTAGACAATCATTTGCAAATCTTTAGTAAATTGGACGTGCAGTTATTAAAAAGAATAATAATAGTCTGTGCTGTCTTAATAGGTGACGCTGGCCTTTGTTTAAAGATACAAAATTGTGCAATGTCTGATATCACAGTGGGTTAAGTTTGATTGGATCTAAGATTAACAGAAGAATTCCGAAAAGCAAAACTCCACATGCATTGCATAACTTGGCAAACAGGAACAAAAAGCATGTTTTTTTTGTTTTTTTAAATCAGGTATTTTAAAAGACAAGAAATAAAGATGTTTCCTTTTCCTTTTTCATTTAAATAACAAAAACCTCAATTGAACTTTAAACAAACTGTGCTTAAGTACAGTACAATTAGAGTATTTTACAGTACAATAAAAGCATTTTTATTGTAAAGCACTGTTGTTTTTAGGAGCCAGATTATATTTTATAACTTTCCACAATAAGGGATTATATTAGGTAACATCAGAGTCAATGCACCAGAATTTATTTTTCAAATATGAAGAAAATTACACCTTTGAACAGTATATCACATACATGCGTATGTGCAAAGGCAAGTATAAATACATAAAATAATACATTTTACAAATGAAGCAAATAAAAGTCTTTATGGATAAACACAACCCACATATGAACATGTTACGATGTTTAAACTCCAATACACATGTACTGTAGTGCAACTTAGTTTTGTTCAGCCCATTACATTATATCTTGATATCCTTAGGATTTTATCCTTTAATACCAGACTTGGAAGTACAGTAGAGGTACTGTATAGTTACAGTAACAGTACACGGAGGTATAGTTTCAGTAAGTAATAGTACAGTAGGTTATTGACAGTAAACAATTATCAGGTTATTGTAAGTGATCTATTCCTAAAATAATTCACAGTCATTCTGATATGTACTTTAACAAATATTATTTATATGTTACAGATAAACATATTACACATACAGTAGCCACACCATGACCTTAGTATTTTGAGGTTCTACCTAAAAGTTTTTACATTCTGACTAGCTAAAATCTAAAGGGCTAAATTTTTTATTTCATTTCCCACTCACTTCATGCTTACTTTATTAATGGATTATAAAAAGGAATTGCACATTGTAAAACCACAACTTAATAGCCTTATGAAAGGTCTTAGTCTGTGAGTTTATGACAGAACATTAGCATTGGCATTAGCAGTGTGGTTGTTTTATATTATTTTGTTTATGAGAAGCCAGTATAAGATTTCATGAACAATTTCTGATGCATTTAACTGGTTATAATATTACAATTTTTAATTTACAAGGTTCACAAAGTCTGAGTCAAATGATGTGAATCGACGAAAAAAAAAAAGATTACTGACACCACATAAAGGATGTCCATTGTTTTTTAAAAAAAATTGGCCAATTGTACATGGATTAGCTAAGTTGTGTTTATCTCATGTTTATCCTGAATAATGATTGGATAGCTGATAAAACCAAGCTTATCTGTATGTTATATTTATAAGATAAAACCTTTAAATTCTAAAGTCACAATGTTAGTGTTAAAGAATCAATTTTAAAGCAGCAATTTTCATTAAAATATATACAAGCAATTTCCTCTTCTCACTGTGTATGTGATAAAAGTGAAGATCGTCAGGAATGTGAAGTGTTTTTTTTTTTTTTTTAAGCAGAGTTCAGGCATCACCGGTTGGTCCACATTCCTCAGGCTTATTGTTGTTTGAGTTTGCTCACATGCGTCTGTAAATGTGCAAAACGTTCCTGCAGTTGGGACACGTGTGTTGGACATCTTTACAGGAATCCACGCAGAAGGGAATCAAACAACATGGCCAAATTCTGCACAGTAACAAGAAACCATAATCATTTATCAAGTATTCATACCTACAGTACCAGTTTATAACTTTTCAACATGATGTAGTTTTTCAACCTGGAACTGAGAAAGACTTAACTGGGTGTTTTTATTGGACTCGTTCCTTGGATATTTTTGCTAAAATAATGGACATTGCACTGAAGTATATTTTCTGATTGATTTGATGTAACATTAAGTTTACCACGAATCTGTGGAGTCCAAGCCCACTGAGGCACACTGTCATTAAAGACGACCACATGTGTGTGTGTGTGTGAGAGAGAGAGAGAGAGAGAGAAAGAGAGAGAGAGAGAGCTCTAACTCACCCGAAGATTAACAGAACTCCAAAAATAGACCAGACCAGAAGACCATTTGTGGGTTTGGTCACGGTGACAATTGATTGTTGGCAGAAAGTGCACTTCATTGGAGCAGGAACATCTGTCAGAGGTTGCTGAACAACTACACAGACACACACACACACACACACAGTTCTATCATAGTGACATATATTCAAACACGTAAGACCCTATTTTATATACTATTACTATTGCTAGTACTACTTTACCACTATTTATATATAAAGTTTTGCCATTTGTTTGCCAGGATCTGTCTTCTGACATTTGGTTGTTTATGAAATGAGAAGCTACTTACTGCATCAGTAAAGGTTAAATAACTTGTTTCCAGTTAAAACATGCAACATGCAGGCTGGTTTATTTATTAGAACAAAACTGGTGAATGGTGGAGTTGTAGCATTTTGCTAAATCATCCCAAATGTATGCTAAGACAACAAAAACAATTCTAAGCTAAAAACTTTGGTATTTGGGCTTTTTCACACTTATGCACAAAAGATTTATAATTCTTCTTGTTTCATTTTAATGATTTAATTAATATACAGTATGCACACATTCCCTTGAAATAATTAAATCTAAAGTATGGTACTCTCTTCATCCATTTCCCTGTGGTTTGTGTTGATTGCACTTGATGCACACTGGACCAGCATATCAGCTGATGGTAAAGTACAGACAGGAGTTGAAAGAAACAGGCTCAAATGGACAAAATGGGTGCAGATGAAGGGGGGGGGAAAGGACATGCAGGATGATGTTCAGGTACAGTATGTCTGTAAGGTTAGATACTGGAAAATTACCTACACATGCATAACATTAATGCTAAAAATGTGCTGGGTCAAGTAGTTAATACTAGTATGCTTAATTTAAATTATATATATATATTTGTAGACTTTTGTTACGTGGGGAATCTGGAAAAACCTGGTGTCACCTGAGCCAGGTATCCATAGGTTTTCCATATTTGTAAAATTTGTATGTATATTCTGCTGTGGCACATGATTCACACATAAGCCATATTATAAAGTCAAGTCTGTGCCGTATGCAATTGTATTACAGTAGCTTAAATGTACGGAAATATAGATCCCATAAACTAGTCATATATGTGGCAAGTAATATTTTATAGATGGCTACCTTAGCATCAAAGCATTGCTAACTTTAATAGCCGATTTAAATACCTGCTTTCAGAATTTGTCGGATGCTGACTGAACAAATGTACTGCTTTAGTTTCTTATAAATTCTGTAATTTCTGGACTACATCCATAATTCATCCCCCACCCCCCGCCTCCCAAATACTGTATATGGTAAAAAGTGTACTGGCAGTATTTATAGCACCAGGTGATTTTTTTGCCCAGCCCATCCTTGTTCCTATTGCTTTGTTGATCAGAAATTAAATACAGAGACACAATACTCTACACACACATATTCCTATTTTCCTAATCATCACTCACTCACTCACTCGGGGTTGCAGGTGGTCTGGAGTCTATTCCAGGAGACTTAGGGCGCGAGGTGGGGTACATTCTGAACACAGGATTCCAAACTATGTGTTCACTTACACACTACAGGCAATTTGGGAGCACCAATTAAGCTAATCTGCAAGTCTTTGGACTGTGGAAGAAAACTGGAGTACCCAGAGGAAACCCACCAGGCACGGGGAACACATGCAAACTCCATGCACACAGACCTGAGGTAATCACTAGTGAACTGCCAAAAAGTATTAATATGACAATCAATGTAAATTTGCGACTGGTACCATGAAAACCCCAAACAATTAAGGCCATTTCCACAAGTAAAAACACAGCACAACTGTTTGAACACTCACCTACAGAGCTTACAACCATTACTGTGGGCTGGGTCTGAATGACTGGCGTTGGCTGGACCCCCGGTCCTACTGGCTGCATTATTATAGCTCCGGGCTGAACCTCTGTGGCGCTGTACTTAGGAGGAGGTGGATACATGGCGTCCTGTGCAACTGTTGTTAAGCAAGTAGCAAATTCATCCCACATTCACCACACATGGAAATTATAATACTTAAAGGCATGCAAATCACATCAATAAGAAAATAAATAGCATAACCCAAAGCAGCTAGGACAGTAACACTCGTATGGAGATACACATCATCTGTTGGTTAACATGACAAATCTTATGAGTGGAAGTGAAAATCGTCAAACTTTTTTTTCCTTTTTTTTCTTTTTTAAGTAGCTACAAGTTTTTAAAGGTTTTGGGGAGTGCCTGGGATTGGTAAAACATTTTTTTAAAGGCTGGTGTGATTTGACAAAGAATTTGGAGAGGGTGGAATGGTTACATTTATTTGGGGTGTGGGGGGTGTTGTTTAGATCTTTTGAAGGAGCATGGAGGTTTTTAATCAAACCTACTGTATAGTGTGAGTGTACTATAAGTACAGTATGAGTCAAACCTTTAGTGGGAGAGGGCAGGATTAGTTCAAAAATCTAGTGGAAGAAGGTGGGATTGGACGTTTTTGTGGATGGCAGCTTGTTTTGTGAGCAAGCAAATGATATTATATGAAAAAATATTGCTGAAGGTCAAACATCTTTGGGGCAAGCGCAGCTAGTGAGTTTTTTAGTGGGAGTGAGCAGAATTGGTCAATTTCTCTGGGAGGAGGCAGATTGATCAACCTTTTGGTGGGGCTGGGCAGGATTAGAGGATTAAGATTAGATGGCAATAGGTTACATTTTCTGAGAACTGGGTGGGATTGGGCAAATGTTTTTAGAAACAAACAGGACCAGTTGAGCCTTTTTTTTGTGGAATGGGTAGAGTTGGCTAAATAATATTTTGTGGAAGGGGTGATTTTTTGTGTGAAAGGGATGGGATTGGTCAAAGGTTTAAGGAGGAGACTTCATTAAGGAAAGTAGGCAGGATTTTTCAAACACATACCTTCACATCGATCTCTTTGTTTCTGGTATGTATACAGTGATTCAGAGCAAACAAAAGTTGTGAAACATTAACGCCTGAAGCTGAGTTATTTTGGGCACTTATTCTCTCCTCCCCTTCCATGCTACTGTATATGCTCCTAAAATAGCTAACTAAATAATAGCTAATCAAATGCTGTTAACCTGTATGGGAAGCAAATGTACTTAAAATAAGATCGTACCTGGTAGTGGAGGATAAGCAGCTTCAGCTTTGAAGTCAGCAGGACCCGGGTATGGTGGAGGAAAGTTATTCTCCATGATCAAAAGTCAAGGACCTGCGAAATATATAATAAATATAAAAATATATCATATACAGTAATATATATATATATATATATATATATATATATATATATATATATATATATATATATATATATATTATAAATAAATAAATCCATAAAGCAAGCAAACCACAATTTATTTAACTTAACCTATACCGCATACAGTTCCAGTCAACTACACTGTAACACTGTAAAACAATGCTGAAGGTGTCTGAAATATGCAATAATCTCCTTCAAACAGTTGATCTTGAGATGGGTTTGCTATTCCTGCCCTGTAAAGACTCTTATCTGAGGTGCTGTTCATTGGTGATTTCTTGACATTAATCTTATTCTAAGTAAAATGAGCCTCTCTCTCTCCCGCCCTATCTCTTTTTCATTCTCTCTTGTTTCCATGACCATCATGGCAGATATTTGTGTACACATTTGCATCAGCATGATCCTGACCAGCAAGTCTGGTGGCATTCACCTCTGTGGTGTTAAATGACAGTGCAGTTTTCCACTGTAGTCAGTCATATACAGTACATGTGTGTACACAGGTGTGACTGTGTAATAGTCAGAGGGGTAGAATGTCAATATTCATAAATCATTGAACCAGAGTAATGTTTAGGTTTAATTTTTATATGTAGGTTCGAGTTGAGTAGGGCATAAATAAAACATTCAGGAACTTTTAGAACCTCATCAAACATCAAACCTTCAACTTTTTCATCGCTCTCTCTCTCCTTCTTTCTCTCTCTCTCTCTATATATATATATATATATATATATATATATATATATATATATATATATATACATACATACATGTATATATACACATATGTGTGTGTGTTTGTGAGAAATGAACAGCACTGTGAGCAGTAACCATTAACAACACTGTTACAGTAATCATCTTCAACGCGACGATTATAAATCACCAGATTGTATTTTACTTTAGTAATGTTCTCAAAGTCAGTTCATATCACAGTCATAAATGTTTAAATAACCTGCATGAAAACAACAATTCCCTAATCCAAAGTGTATAATCTCTGTTTCTAACTTTGTTCATGAACACTTGATGCAAAAGAGACAGAAAAAGCTCCGTATTTTTATACTCAAACAAACATAGAGACCCATAACAGCAGACGAACACACCCCTACTGTACTTACCAAATTTTAAGGAGAAAAGGAGCTTGTCTCGTTCAGAGTTAGAGAAGCTTGTTGGAGTATTCACAGTGAGTTCATGTACTGTTTGAAGCAGAGAGACAGAGGGAGAGAGAGAGAGAGAGAGGGAGGGGGAGAGTGCGGGAGTGTGTTGAAGATAAGGACTTCGAGGAAGGAAGACTTTTCAACCCTCAAACTCTGTTTCTAAACTTAATGGGATTTTTTTTTTTTTTGCACTTTTATTCTGAAATCACATTCCATCTACTGATTCTCCATCTTAAAAAAATAGTGTATAGAATAGTGTGTGTGTGTGTGTGTGTGTGTGTGTGTGTGTGTGTGTGTGTACATGTACTGTAAAAAGTAAATATGTGTGCTCACACATGTGCACCTGCTCTAATGTTCCTCTATTATGGCTCCAAGGTCACACTGCAGTTTTAACCACAACCAGAAAATATGACTTGGTTTAACAAGTCCACATTACAGTCGTCAGATAAACATCACTGTTAAACATGAATGTAAACTACAGTACCATGACGTGAACATTCAATCTGACCAGAAAACCATCTCTGTAAAGAGTAGATTCATGAACATTTCTTTTCGTTTACAAGAAAAACAATGCTAACGGCTCAACACCTTCTTCATGACAAAACACACCAGCCCATTCAGCCTACAAAATGGTAAAACTTGCAAGGCGACTTGGGGTATGAAATTCTGACCCATACCCCCCATCACCCCGCCCCCCTCCAGACCCCCGACATCGCACCCAGTGTCTTTGACCAACATTCATTTTAATTACATTATTTATTTATTTTTTAGCAATAAAAGCAATTTTATGTTCCCCCCCCCCCCCTATACTGTATATTCAAGAGCTTAGGGTACATGGTGTTGAAAGGGGACATCTTGGATGGGTACAGTCCCTCCCAGGGCAAAAGTACACACCCAGTAAGAGTACAACTCACGTGTTAGGATTGTGGGAGGAAAACAGTGGTCCACAAGGAAGCCCAGGGAGGCATGAACTCAAATCAGAGGTGGGATTTAATCCTGAAACCTGAAGGTGCGAAGCAAAAGTGATAAAAAAAAGAGTCACAATGGCTCTTGAATCTGTCACCACACTGTAAAAAAAAAAAAGGTCGTAATTTTACAGAAAATAACGTTAAAATTTTATAGTAGTTTTCCTTTTTAAAAAAAACTACATACAAATCTCTGTAAAATTACAGACATTATCGGTAAGTTACCAAGTCGACTGTTTTTTAAAGTATTATTTCAATACTGAAAAATTAACTTTTTTCACATTTGTTAACAGTAAAAATACCATATTATTTTTACTGTGTTTTTTCTGTTTTTGTAAATTATGTATATCTTTATGTAAAATTACTATAATAAATTGTAATGAAATACAAAACTTATTAGATAAAGGTTAATGTCCATACTAAATTTTTTTTTTTTTTTTTTGTAATTTTGAGGTAAATCTTATTAGTTTTATAATACTTATAAAACATTTAAGTTCTAGATGCAAGTTTAGCATTTTTTCATGACTTTTTAAAAAATGACCCTTACATTATCACTTACATGTATACAGGCTATAGTATCTGCTTATATATATATATATAGTATATATATATATTTTTTTTTTTGTTTTGATGACGTTTGTTTTGAAATATCACCATGGCAATCTAGCCATCAGCTTTCCAGAATATTCTGACACAAGGACAATGTATTTGCTGTATCTGTTTTAAAGCAGCACTTTAAGTTACATTTTGCTTGTATGAAGGGGAACTATGGCGTAGTGATGGGTCGTTCATTTCTTTTTTCGCTCATTTTGTTCTTTTTGAACGAATCTTTAACATGACTCAGATGAACGAGTAAACTCGGAGAGTGATTCGTTCGTTTTCTATTGGGCGCGCATGCGCAAAGCATACACTGTTAAAAACTGCTGTTAATTCACGCGCTAAGTTTTTGTGCTCAAAAGCAGCGCATTGCTGTTGTTGTTGTTTTATGGTTGGTGAAATTATGTAGACAAAATTTAACAGGATTTTAGCGTATTTATTGCACGAAGGCAAAAACAAAACAGTACTTAACAGTATTTCGGGAACAGAAAACTGCAGAGCACACGTGGATTTCATCCATTTTTATTTCTGAGTTTTAACCAGTAAGTGCACATTTGCCTGGCTCTTTTTAAACAAAATACACCTAATAAATATAAAATTTCTCATGAGCAATTTTTGAAGGGGACACAAATAATACAGTCAAATTGTACTTATAAAGATACAGTATGTCCCCACAGTGAAAAACTTTGCCTCTATCATTATTATTGTAGCATGAAGACTGCATCATTATGGTTATTTTCATTATATTTTCAATGACAAAGCAGATTTTTCTTCAAAACTATTTATTGCATTGTTCCTCTACTCTCACTGTCTCAGAACAGACTGACTCCTGAAGCAAAAAAAAAATGCAGGAAAATATGTTTTCCATACTCATAATAACTACCTTGTTTACATTACACTTGTTAAATTAAAAGATTCTACTGTAAGTTGGTGAGCCTATGATGTTCATCTACTGAACAGCCACAACTTCGAAAACATTCAAAAAAAAGTCACTTTATACAGTACATTATTTATACATTGTATATGATTATACAAAAAATACAATTCGGACATACAGTGCTCATTTAGTAAATGCACAGCTAAACAATATGTTAATTGTGGCCATTTATGTTAAGTTACCATTATGCCAAGTCGTCACAAATAAAACAATGCATGGGAAATGGCGTTGGTCGTGTTAGTTGCAGTGCACTATGCAACAAGCTATTGTAAACAAACTAATGTTAACTAGATAAGTAATAATTTAATCGCTAATATATATCAGATTCATGGAAAATTACATTGGTATTCAGCATTTTTGCCGCAACTAATTTATGAATGAGTCTGCATCAACTACATTAAAGAGAATCGCTTTATTTAAAATGAATAAAATACCCTCTTTACTGGAGTTCAACATTAATTGTGCTGCAGCCACACGTGACTGGAACAGGGAAAGCAGGCAGTGGGCCAAACCACTGTGAAGAAAGGGAAGGGGGAACTCAGCTGGTTCTAAATGCATTTTTGCATGTTCTAAATGCAACCCTCAGATTGGGGGGGTGGCATGTCCCCTCCGCGATTTATGCCCATGGCTTCGATCAAAATTAGTTTGATAGAATAAGTCACGCGGTTGAGTACTTTCCTGTTTAAAGGTGTAGTGTTGTTGGTTCGTATTGTAGTGCTACTTTGTCCGGTACAGCAGGCTAGTGGAGATTTTTTTTAGTTACGTTTTTTTGTGGCCAAAGACTGACCATTTTGACTTGTCAGCATGTTTGCATGTCAGTTATGTGGGCAACAATGCAGTACTCCAGTAGCCTATGTGAAGCACATGAGGATTTCTTCACTGTTGCATCCAGGACTGTAACAGAAAGTTCACAAAATCTTTACAGACACCACAATGCATGTGTGGTGGTGCCTACATCACATTTGTACCCTGTAGTAGACCTTGCATGCCATGTGGACTTGTGTAGTGCCAAATGTGATACACTAACTCAGTTTTATTCCCATCTTAAAGTGCACATTAAAGAGGGACGAAGAGTGACGTGCCCCTTTAAGCACTGTGATGCACATTGGAAGTCATTCAGAGGATGGATGCTTAGATTCAAATATTAATTTCTCTTCACATTCTTGTTATGTAAACTTTTACCCACACTAATTCTAAATGTACGCATTTGTTTTTCCGGCGCTTGAAAAAGGCACCAAGGGTGGAAACGTCCTAAGCGGACAGGGAAGGTCACCCCCAAGAAGAAATCAGTCAACACTTGGGTTGCCAGTCTACTTAAGAAGCTAATGGACTTCGAGTGGGACTTCATATGAGCGAACCCACTCATTCACTGATAAACCACACACACACCTCACACATACTCATTTCTTTAATTTATATTCACTAATAATTCAGTAATTCAGTCATTCTTATTCACTCAGTTCTCTGAGTCATTTAGTTTGTTCTAATGTTATATGAATGTTGTGTTTATTCAGTTAAAAGTTGATTCTGAAGCTTAAGTTTGTTAAGTCATTCCACTTGCTGTGCTACAGCCACTAATTTTAGTAATATCTTGTGATTAAAAGTGACTTTTGTTTTTCAAAGGTATAATAAAGCAAGTTTTGAAGTTACACTGCGTTGTGTTACATTTTTAATGTTAGTGCATCGTACTAAAACATGTTTTTTAGCAAATCAATTAAATATCTAAGGAAAATAATTTCACCTTTTTTTATTAGCAGTCCATTTCTTAGTATAACATACAGAAAAAAAAAACATTACCTGTTCAATTTTTTTTTACAGCAATTTACTGTTAATGTAGAAAATAACAGCTTCATGCTGTATTTTCTAAAACAGCAACAAACTGTAAATTTCAACGACAGCAAGAAACGGTTGATGTAACAGTAACTTGCTGGCAACCGTGCTGCCAATTACTTACTGTTTTTTAACCGGACAATTTTCTTTGAGTCTTTTCGGTCCTGAGTCGTTCGTTCATTTGTCACGTGACTCCCATAGACGCTATGCAGTTCAGTACACAGCTCATTGAACGAACGGTTCTGCTAATGAGACCCTGAGTCGTTCGTTCTTTTGTGACTCCCATAGACGCTATGCAGTTATATTTACGTATGTAAAATAAAAATCAAAGAAAGTATTATACTGTTGCTTTTATTTATTGTAAAATTAAATAATTTAAAATAAAAATTAATTGTAAAGTTTAAATAAACAAGTTAAAGTTTTCACCCTATACACTACAGTATGAGCCACAACAATAACACATAGTTATCAACATATTACAATATAAAGCCTAACATCAATATTGTTTTAAAAAATTAACACACAAAACACACTGACCTGGTTCAGAGCAAGTTTGCATTAAGAAAAACAAGCTCCTGGACTTTGGATGGGCTCAGTCTGTTTCTTCTGTCAGAGATAATTTGCCCTGTCTTAGAAAAAACTCTCTCAGATGGCACAGATGTCGCCAAATACAAAGTCTAGCCTTCATGACCTCAAAGAGGCTTTTGTATACAGGGGAACTCTTCCTCCACCATGCCGGAGGGTCTGATGTGCGGGGTAAAAGTGGCTCTGCAAGATAGGCCCGCATCTCCATCATTGTATCTAAAGTATAGGAAGTGGTGGCAGAAATTGGCCTCATGCTTGCTACCCTTTCGTCAAAGTCCTCCCAAAACATGGCTGTTGCAGTGACGATTGCAGCACAATCTGGAGCAGTCACCCTGAGTTGGGTTAACATGTGCTGCAGCTGTAGTGATCCTCTTTACGGTCTCAACTGCAGCCTGTTGGTTTACAAAGGCTTGCCTTTTGAATCTTGGGTCCAAGCAAGTAGCATCAGCAAGTTTCTCAAGAAATTCAACTTTGCCAAACTTTCTGTTCATTTCAGCCATGAGGGTGTCCACTAATTCGTTAACAGGTTCTAGACAGGATGGATTTATCTGAAACCTGACAACAATCTTCTGAAGACCTCTTGTCATCAAAATGACTTTGGAGACAGTCACAAACCTATAAAGATGAACAATTATATTTAATATAATTTCTTATAACTCGTAATAATTATTTTATATAAAAAGGAGTTATTTCTACTCTCCTGCTCATAGATCTGATATTAACGTGGTAAATCTTCCCTGCTGTATCTTCCTATCTCCTCTTTCATCTGTTTTTAAAGGTGCGAACGCTCCCACGCTCACCTTCTCATTCTCTGTTCATGTGTCTCTCTCTCTCTCTCTCTCTCTCTTTATCTCCCTGCCCCCCCCCCCCCACCTTTAGACATATACATATATATATGTCTAATGCTTTTGCTTTATTGAAGGTGTTTGATTGTAATAATTTTGGAAAAAACTGTAAAATAAAAACATTTTGCTGCTACACATCTAGTGCTGTTTTAATGAATGTGTTAAATCGTATACATTTTTGGGAAAAATCTGTAAAATAATGGGGGTTCACTGCTAAACATATAGTGGTGTTGCTTTATTGAAAGTCTTTAATTGTATAAATGTAGCAAAAATCTGTAAAATAACAGTTTCACTGATAAACTTCTAGTGCTGTTTGTTTAATGAAGGTGTTTAATTGTATAAATTTAGGAACAATCTGTAAAATAACAGTGTTTCTCTGCAAATGATAAAATAACAATTTCTGTAAATTTTATGTTTTTGAGCATAATATGAACTAGAGTATTTTACCTTAATTTTACGGTTTTTGTTTGCTGCCAGTCATTTAATCGTTTTTTTATGCTTTTTTTTTTTTTTTTTTACAGTGCACGAGGAAAAGCAAAGAGCTTCCATTAGGTAGTTAGTTCACCTACACCGGAAAAGTAATGAATATTTACACAATATCACACTTCCGGTTGAATATCGGCTGATAACACAGTCGAACTGATATTCAGAACACTATTTACTATCAAGAGATTATGATATTTGCTCTACCAATACATATCCTTTCACAACTGGTAGAACCAGTTACTGACAGTTCGCGTAATTAACAGAGATGAAAGTGGTTTTAAATTCTTACCAGTATTATGTACAGTAGCTACAAGGTGAGGAAAATAAACCATGGAGGTTGTGAACAATCCTGAGAAACTTTAACTGCGATTTAAACAGAAATTTACTTTATATTTTAATTTATTTCTAACTTCTGTGTTAGTTAAATCCCAAATATTGTTAAATAGAAAGCTAGTTGGTTATGCAGGGTGTAAATTCCCTTGTTCCACACACCAAGTAGTGCCCTTGATCAGGGGTTAGAAAGGGATTTGGGATTCAACCTTACGTTAGAAACTAGTTAAAAGCTTTGTAGCTCACATTAGTCATAACAGAGATGATTTGCAATTCTACCAAAAGCGAGTGACCTAAATTCCCAAAGGCACTTCACATGCACAGACATAAATGTACAAAAAAGTGCTTTGCATGGAGGAGTGCCTTCTGGTTCAAGTGTCTGTTAACAAATGTTCACCAAGCCTGTATGGCATGTGACAGCCTGCAGTTCAGCGTTACACAAACTCAAGATGTCATGACTGAGAAAGCTGATTTGCACATGGACAAACTAAAGAACAAATGCAGCATTAGATCCCTGTGTTGCTCTGGTTCTCTGTGGAATATGTACAGTAGATGTGTAAGAAAGAGATAAAGTACTCTACAGTAGGCAGCGTTGGGGTTTGTTTTCTTTGCTGCTTAATATTAAATAAAATATAATTAAAGTTTTTATTAAATATAGAAGACAGTAATAAGTCAAGGCAAGGCACAAGTGTTTAAATTCAGCATCTTCTTTTTTTGTGCAAATTTAATTATCATAAGTAAAAACCACTGCTGACTTCTGGACACAGACAGGTAGCACACCAGGTCAAAACCAGGAAGACAGAAAGTAGATTCAGAATCAAACACAAATATAATGCGACAACAAAGTCAGGGCAGAAATAAGCAAACTAATCAGCATGACACCGAACAGGTGAATACATTAGGACAGTTAGACAAAGTGTCATGATGGACGGAAACTAAAACAAATCCGTTTAACATAAACAAAAGAAGGCGGAATAAATGCAAAACAACTAAATACAGTATGGCTGCAATAAAGATGATTTATGTAATTAAAAAATAAATAGAACAAAAGAGTTCAGGATGTTAAGTCGGTAACACTTTATTTAATAAAGACGAAGGTGTTTTCTGTCTTTCTCTCTCTTTCATTTGCCCTTTGTATGAATCTCTCTCTTTCTTTCTCTCTGCATGCATGAGAGCGGAAGAGAGAAAGAGAGAGAGATTCAATCTCTAATTACTTTTGTGGTCTTTCAGACATCGGGATTCAAACTCAATCTCCAGATGGAAGAAAAAGCGCTATTAAGTTGTGCGACTTGGAAGGAAATAAAATCCCACAGTTCCTTAAGGCAATTTAAAAATATGGCACATATAGAAAAACTAAGTATATGATACTGTGTTATGCAAAAGACTTGACAACATTCACTTATTACACAAATGAACCACATGCAGCCAGGCACATTAAATCATTTTAAAATTTCATTCTTGAACCATTGCAAATGTGGAAGTTTTCCTCTCTCTCTCTCTCTCTATGGTGCAGATTATGTCAGTGATGCTTTTTCAAAACCTGTTAAAAAAAACACGCATAACCACACACATGAAAAGTCTAGGGTAGAGGTAAATGTAAGTATATCATTTATAGGTTTAAGAAAAGGCAAAAACACTTGCATATGGCTCTTTCGGAGGTCCATACCTACAGTATATGAAATGTAATCTTATAAGAACTATAATGGGCTGCTACAGCATTATGGATGTGACCTTGGCTAAGTTTACATTTCCAGCCTAAAATGTCTCAATTCCAAACCACAGCATGGGGATTTCATACAGTAGCAGTGCTAGCAATAGCTACTAACACAGTCTGGGTTTCTTGCCCCTTCTGGATGACAGAACTGCTTGCCATCCTCCAGAGCAAAACCTAAAGTTTTAACTAAAATCACAATAAGTTTTTGAATTGGATGAGTGTGCACACAAATCTAACGCATTTTAACCCAGATGGTGCAAGCAAAGACGATGTGCCCGTGCGTGCCATTTCTAATGAAACGGTGGATAAAAGTCACTTGTCATTCTGAATGTGATCCACCCTGATATGCAAATCTGATCTGACGAACTAATCTAAATTAAGCAATGTGGCTTCGAATCTAAATGTAGCCATTCAGACTCCTATTGTTAAAGAAAAAGCCTCAGAGCATGGACAAGCTTAGTATCGGAACTCATTTGCATATAGTAACTCCTATTAGGAACTCTTAATCTCTTCATCTAAAACTAACAAATCCGCAATTACAGATTCGTGTTACGATTCTGGTATTAAACAGGCCAACTTTTAT
The DNA here is from genome assembly GCF_024256425.1 of Clarias gariepinus. Classification (NCBI taxonomy): domain Eukaryota; kingdom Metazoa; phylum Chordata; class Actinopteri; order Siluriformes; family Clariidae; genus Clarias; species Clarias gariepinus. The sequence goes on from NC_071117.1 coordinate 8,565,877, forward strand.
GAACATAAAACACAGATTTGAGAATGTTTTAAAGCAGATTTAATATTTGTAGTGTATCAGTATGGATTGGTAGGAGCCCTATAAATTATGCCTTTTTGGAAACAACTTTTTCATATTTTTTTATGTTTAAAACACAATTCTCAAAGTTCTTATTTAAATTGAAGCTTTTTTATTGGGATTTTATTTCCCATTTGTACACATACCAAATGTATAAGTGCATTGAATTTTTTATTTTATTTATTTATTTTCTTTTGGCAAATTTACAAAAAAATATATATATATATATTTCATAAATTTGAATATGCTTCAAATCTTCAAATTAAATAAGACGTAGGAAAACGCTTTGCATTAAAATGCAACTTTTTAACTACTTTTTAAACTAAATAAAGCTGTACATTAGAGCTTTATTGGAGTTATTCTAGAGACATTTTACAAGCAGTTTATCTCAGACTATCAATTCTCTAGTGCTCTTGCACAGACATCGTGCCCATTCAAGTAAAATAAGCAAGTACCCACTCAATTTTTTTGGATTGGATGGCTGTAGAAACTTCTATTTTCACAGTAGGTGATTTAATGAATCTTACTCATACAACTTTAAAGCCAAAGGTGCTTTTCTGTGATCTTATGTTCTCATTTCAAGTCTGACTGGTGCACACAAATGCCCCTCTGTATTCAGGGTATTTGGTTCATTCTAACTGGAGAGCACAGTGTAGTATTGGCTAGTAGACCGCTCACCAGCATCGCTGTAGGAGCCAAGCAGAGATATCATGAGCAATATCTCACATCATCCCTAGTTAGACTACAGAGGTTCATAGATGGATGGAATAAAAAAAATGTTTTTTTTTAAATAAAATTAATACTACGGCACGGAAGGGGATGGACATAATGAATGCATGATGCCTTATTGTTTTAAATCATATTAAAAATTTATTTGACTTCCAAATGATTTAACCTTTTGTCGTTAGACTAGTAATAGCTATGAGCAAACTGATGATGCACAAAAAGAAGCACTCACTTTTAGTGTGTCATAATCAGAAGTGATAGACCGAGGATTCAGAGCTGCATACGTGTTATCAGGAGGCCGGGGATGAACCTGTAAATGTTGTTAATGATGTTAATGCTTTCTCTGTAACGTATTCTGTTTCCTTTTTTAGGATGACGTGCAACATTGAAACTTAACTTACTGCAAGTGTGGAGTACACATCATTAGATGACCTGGTCATGGGTTGGAGGACAGTGTATGAGCTTTCTTCAGCATGCAGGCCAGCATCCTGCTAAGAGAACATCAGCAATTCCAGGTGTTACTCATAGCAAAATGATAAATTACCAAATATCATTGCTTAACACATGATAATCTGCTGCTAATGTTAAATTACTAACACTGAAAATAAAATGATGCTTGTCTTGGTACTGGGAAATCACAAAGCATAAACTTCCCTGTTCTGGAGCTGGAAAACTTACTGTTACACGCTGACACTAGAGACTCCTTCCATAAATAATACAAAATATTTTAATAATTCTATTATATTATTATCATAATATATTATTATTTTATATATTTTTTGCATGCATGCTTTTTTTTTTACTTATTAAAATAGTTTTTCAAGACTTTTTGTTTGTATTTTTTTCCCATTTTCAAATGCTGGCCCATTTTTTATGTTGCAAATGAATAAAGGTCAGTGAAGTTATCATATATCAAGGACAGTAAAGTTATCATATATCAATGACAGTGAAGTTATCATATATCAAGGACAGTGAAGTTATCATATGAAACAAAATGACAGTGTTGATGTTGGCTGCTGTCAAGACTGCTCCAACCACTCTTTGTTTTTGTTTTTTCCACCAGTGGCATTTTCTTCCAGAAACAAAGGAAAGTCAAGCTAGTCCTGTTTTTTCAGACAGTACATCATTTAATAACTAAAAAAAACACTTTAACCGTTTTATTTCCGTAATAAACTGCTCTGTGCTGTTGCTGACTGCCACCTCTTCTCTGTATAGTATATCATTGAGTATTTTACAATGCGTGAAACAGCGCCCCCTAAATGGTACGTGGTGAATGTGTGGTGAAACACGGTATTGCACTTTTACTTTAAGTTGAAATATTAATAAATCTGAACATGTTATCTTCATATAATTGTCAAGCTGTAATTTGTCAAAAACCATGCCAAGTTGAGTTGTTTAGGTGGCCGTGACTCTTTTATTGCTTATTATTGGTTATTGTGGCTTGCTCCCCTGGATTAGCTGCATATGTTAATTTATTATAGTAAGAAATATGGAAACAATTTGTTTGTAAGGTCATATAACTGGGTTTATAAGTCGTGTGTTTAATACATGTAGGCTAATCAATATTTTGATACGAATGTAAATTAGATGTTTTTGAGTCTGTAATGAATGCATCTTTTTTTTTTTCCCCCGATTTTTCTCTCTAATTTAGTAGTGTCCAATTCCTCCCAGTCACTAGGGGGCTCCCACATTAAGCTTCTACCACCATTGAGTCGGGAAGGCTGCAGACTATCATGTGATTCCTCCAACCCACGCAATGTCACCGACCATCTTTTCAAACTGCTCGCTCACGAATCGTTGGGGGCGGAGTAACACACTCGGAGGACAGCGCCATCCGCCCCCTCCACTTACGTGAGCTCACAGACGCCCCTGAATGGTTAGTAGAGCCGTATTAATGTGGGAGCACGAGTACCTCTCATCCCTCCCCTCTAAGAGAGCTCGGCCAATCAACAAATGCTTCTTTTATTGCTTATTGAATCTTTGCTGAACATTACACGTCTGGTTATGCATTTAGAAGGGGAGTTACATAAATGAACTGTTGCTAACTGTGTGAGAATGTGCCTGACGGTAAACACAAGCATCAGCTGGAATGCAAAGCAGCAACTTTTAGATAACAGGCATTTTATACATACATTTTATATATTGTATAATATATTTTTGTGTAAAGTAATATCAGGCATTGTAGATGTTCATCTGGCTTAAAAGCACAGACAAATGATGTACAAAATACGCACACACACAGTGAAAAAATAAAAAAGCCATGGCACTGTTTTCCTCACTTCTCCTAACATTAATCTCTCAATTTCTTCACTATGACTTCCAGCAGATGTGATAAAGAGACTTTTATTTCTATTGGTTTTACTATGCACTCACCATTCAACACATTTAGGACAAGATCTACATGTATATTGGCTGAGTGAGATCTTGAAAAAGAACAAAAGATGCAACCCAAAGTGGTGGGAAACCAGCCGGTGTCAGGAACATGCTGAGGGTTTGTGAACACCACATGCCTCTGCCTAGCAACCAGCCAGCCATGTCCAGTCTCTGGAGAACGAACTTGATGACCTCAATGTCAGGGTTAAGTTCCAGAGGGACATTTGTGACTGTAATCTCCTCTTCACCTCTCCTTTTTACCTAGAGATGCCAAAACCCAGTGGTGACAGACCACTTTATGCAACCAGCCAAGTTCTTCTTGATTCATTGCACAGACTGAACAATAAAATCGGTAAAGTGAAGGCGAGGTGGCATGCGCCTGATGATGAAGTGGAATAGCACTACCTCTCTACCACCTTAGATGCTTAAAAGACTTTACACTGTTCTCCCCTTACTAAGTAGCTTTTACTCCTGTACTGTTGAGAGCATCATGACGAGAAACATCACAACCTAGTTTGGGAAAAGCAGTGTGATCAACTGAGCGCATCATCCATACTGAGCTCCCTGACCTGCATTCTGTTTATGGCAAGCAATGCTGGACCAAGGCCAGGAAGATTGTGAAGGACCTCAGAAAACCCAACAATGGACTGTTCACTCTGTTGCACTCAGGTAAGCGCTACCGCAGCCTTTGGTCTCTGAACACAGACAACACCCTAGACAAGTCTCATATTTATATATGTACATTACATTTATGCATTTGTAAATATAAAATATATTACAATGTAACCCCCAATTTAACTACCACATCTAACCCTGGTCACCCGGGTTATAAAGGGATATACAGTAGTTATGGAAAAGATTACGTTGTGGGAAAGAGTTCTGTCACACTCACCTGCCGTTTAACTGCATTTCTCTTCCTCCTTTTTCTCGTGCTATTAAAAAAGTCAACATTTGCTTTGAAATAAGACGTCACAACCTTTTAAAAATTTACGCAAATGATGTTACAATAATGATGTGGTCTTGAAAGCAACTCCCAAAGCCCGTGTATTTTATTCTCTATATTAATGTTGAAATTTATACTATGGTTTTAGGAGCATCATCTCATAATTAAATACTTTACATTCATAGTGATTTACCTCACACAAAGAATTCTAGCTATAATAGCTCCGACTACACAGACTCCACAGACAGGAATAACTGCACCCAAACTCAGGGAAATGGAAGTGTCGGTGTTCACAGGTGGTTCGCCATCATTGCTGAGTGTCGGAGTCACTGAACTGCTCTCTAATATCTCACTGGAGGGACTGATAGACACTGAGACAGTTTTAATTAGATCTGTAAAATAAAAAAAAACAAGATATTCCAAAAGTTTAAGAATATTTAAATAGAAACTGGTCATTTAGGTGGATTGCAGTTTCGTAAATTACTTACGCAGAACATTTAGAGTAACATTTGAGTATTTTGCTCCATATTTATTGCTGGACTTGCACCTGTAATCTCCGCTGTCCTCTGACCTGATCTTGCTAATGGTGTAGGTTTTTCCTGTTCCTATAGATGATTTTTCCTTATACCAGGTGTAGGTCTTTACAGGTGGGTTAGCATCACTTCTGCATGTCAGAGTCACTGTAGTGCCCTCTGTTATCTTACCAGATGGACTGATGGACACTGAGACTCTCTTGGGAGGATCTGAAACCCATCACAATGTTTTTTTATGTTGTATTATAATACTTATTCACTGTAAACTGGAACTGAACTAAATGTGAGACTTACACATAACTTTTACAATTACTTTTTTAGAGTATTTCCATCCGTATTGGTTGCTGGAATTGCACCTGTAATCTCCACTGTCCTCAGAGCGGATCTTGGGAATAATGTAGGTTTCTGTTGTTGCTATATGTGATGTTCCTTTAAACCAGGTAATTTCTACAGGTGGGTTAGCATCACTGCTGCAGGTCAAAGTCACTGTACTGCCCTCCATTATCTCACCAGATGGACTGATGGAGACTGAGACTCTCTTAGGAGGTGCTAAGGAAATATTATTATTATTATTATTATTATTATTATTTAGAAATATCCACTACTAATTTATATAGAAACCTGTGAGCACAACTGTGTGTTGTTGGGATATTTTTATATACACCATATACAGTACACACCAATCAGCCATGACAGTATAATGCAAAATGTTAAGCACTATATTAGGTTCCCTTTGTGCCACCTTGCCATATCTGGTCCCTCTGGGCATGACTTCTCAGGTCCTCCAGTGGTATGCTGTGGTGTCTGGTGCCAGGATGCGTGCAGCAGATCATTTTGGTGCTCTGGCCTATGGGGTGCTCTTCAATACTGTAGATCAGACTGATTTGTCTGGTACACCCCATGGTGCATACCTAATAACTGTGTATACTGTGATGTAACACAAATCTGAAACTGAATCTAAATCTCTTGCTTAGATAGCAAACTGTTTAACCTTTAGACCATTGAGGTAAAAACAGTCCAGGAGGAGATGATCAAAAGTTGCATGCAGAATTTGCATCCAAATCAGCTTAAAGAAGACCGTAGTGAGGACTGTAGTGATGTGTAATACACGAATATACCATTGTAGTACTTACAATGCCTCAGGAAAGGCTTACACTGAGCCCAGGGTAAAAGAGAATGAAATGAGACTGAACGCATATTCACTTCTCTTGGGAGCATCCTCCAAAGGCCAGGATTGCAAAAGCCAGCCTTTATTATTATTATTATTATTATTATAATATTCTAATTTTAATCTATTTATAAAGATTTTACCAAATTTACAGAAACATAGGTTTATTCGATCAGAACCTGACATTTAAAATTCAACCACTTACCCACAATATTTAGTGTCACTCCATCAGAGTATTGTTCTCCATATAGATGTTCAAACTTGCACTTGTATTCTCCGCTGTCTTGATGACTGATCCTGTTAATGACATAAGACTGTCCCATGCTTATAAAAGATGAACCCTTATACCAGGTGTAGATCTGCCCAGGTGGGTTAGCCTCACTGCTGCAGTTCAGAGTCACTGTACTACCCTCCACTATCTTACCAGGGGGACTGATGGACACTGAGAGTTTCTTGGAAAGTTCTGAGGAGAAATAATAAATAAATAAAGATGGCATTATTTACATATATCCACAAATTTGCATAAACAAGAAGATGAGCAAGCCAAGGGCAACAGTGTCAAGAAAAAAACAAGGCGGAAATAGAAAAACATTGAGAGGAACCAGACTCAACAGGGAACCCATCCTCATTTGGGTGATGATAGGTAGCAGGAATAGATCTGCAGTCATACCGGCACTGGCAGTTCATGATGTACTTAACATACCATTAAACACAACCTCAGTGGCAGCTGATCCATAAGGGCAGCTGTGTGAAGTCCCACCATATACAGTATAGTACACAACAATCAGCCATAACATTACAGTGCAAAATATTAAGCTCTGTAGGTTCCCCTTGTGAGACTAAGTGAATGAAATAAGAATGAATGCATATTAACTTATCTTGGCAGCACCCTCCAAAGGCCAGGATTGCCAAAGCCAGCACAAAGGGGGCTTTTTTACTTCACAAAAATGGAAGGTATTTTAATTTCTATCAATTTATAAAGTTGTTATTAAATTTACAGAGACATACTGTAGGTTTATTCAATCAGAACCTTAAATTTAAGCCCTCTGTAGTTTTTTTTATTTGTTCCAAAATCAAACCACTTACCTACAATATTTAGTGTCACTCCATCAGAGTATTGTTCTCCATATAGATGTTCAAACTTGCACTTGTATTCTCCGCTGTCTTCATGACTGATCCTGTTAATGACATAAGATTTTCCCATGCTTACAAAGGATGAACCCTTATACCAGGTGTAGATCTGCCCAGGTGGGTTAGAATCACTGCTGCAGGTCAGAGTCACTGTAGTACCCTCCACTATCTTACCAGGGGGAATGATGGACACTGAGAGTTTCTTGGAAAGTTCTGAGGAAAAAAAATAAATAAAGATGGCATCATTTACATATATCCACTAATTTGCATAAACAAGAAGATGAGTCAAGGGCAACAGTGTCAAGAAAAAAACGAGGTGGAAATAGAAAAAACATTGAGAGGAACCAGACTTAACAGGGAACCCATTCTCATTTGGGTGATAATACATAGCAGGAATAGTTTCCTTTCAAAAGCTATACTCGATGCTGCGTGAAAACGCTATGGGAACATCTTTCTGTGTTGCCGGTTGTGAAGCATGTGTGTATCAAACATGCCAAATTTTGGCATATATAACCTCGGTCATGTGACGTCATCTGATGAAGCGCACCTGCAGGTTATAATTAGGAGTGAACTGGAAACATTCCTCAGATCTTTTTGTCTTAATGACAGCCTAGTTGTGTTTACGTGTGTGTGTGTAAACCAGCAAAAATAAGAAAGTGTTTAACTCACTGATATGGCAGAGTTATAAACGAGATGTCCCTCCGTGTGTGATAAATCCATATTGGAGGGCGATCTCCACACTTACTGTTTCGATTAAGTAGCTTCGCGCGCGGCTCGCATTCCGTAACTCATCATGGAGGTTAGAAAAGGGAGAGAGCGTCGTTGTGGCTCCGCCCCCCGGCCACCCGACAGAAACCTGTCGTTTAATGTCGAGTGCTTGGAGGCTATTTTCATCTCCGTGGAAGCGAGAGGGGATGTCTATCCTTGCCCATTCACAAGAAGCGCCAGGGCGGACAGAGGAATTTCCCGATCCGGCGGGGGCGCGAGAAAAAGGAGGGGAATCCGTCTCTCGCACACCTGCCAGATTCACGCGTAAGCCCCAGGAATGCGCTGCGGCTCGAATCTTCTCTTAACCCTTTCATGGAGTAAACTGTATTCATTCCGTGTTTTCGTGCCATCGACTTATTTATTTATTTAAATATAGTTGAGGTGGAAGCGCAGAGTTATATGATGACGCCGCAGATAGAAGAGACGCTTCCAGGCTATCTCTCTCCTGGGACATCATCCTCCCTGAAAAGCTAACAGTTCCTCCAAGCTGTGTGGAATTTCATCTTCCCTTGAGGGAAAGCTTTTCAGGCAGCAGGTCAGGTTGGTGCTCCACTGCACACCTTGGCTGTTTTGCAGGCCTACCTGGCTGACCTGCTGAAAGACTTGAGCACTGGCAAGGCTCTTAAAGATAGGGCGTTCTGGAATTATGCCAGGCCACAGACTTGTCTCTTGTGCAACAAACACACGGCTCGTGCTATCGGCTGTTTTATGGCTGCGATGGTTTCCGTGGAAAGGCACTTGTGGCTGAATCTCATGGGCATCAAGGATAAGGATCGTGCATTCCTCCTTGATGCCCCCATCTCGCATTCCAGCCTGTTTGGCGACGCCATTAACTAGGTCGCCACTAGGTTCGTGAGGCGAAGTTATATGAACAAGCCTTCGGGAAATTCCTTCCCTGCCGTGCTCAAGAGTCGGGACTGTCGCCACCCAGTCTCGACCAGGTCTGACTCTTGCGAGGCGTACCGGCATACTGTCTTCTTCACAAAGAAGTCCTGAGGCTCATGTGCCTAGGACCATGGGGGTGGCCCCCCAAAGGGGAGAGGCACATAGAATTTCTTTTGAGGATGAAGGGTTCTCCCTGGCACCCCCAGGAGGTTGGTGTTCATGCTCCACCACCACTGGAGTTTCGGGCAACATGGGTCTCCAATAAAGTGTTAGTTCTACGTTTTTTTTCCTGCCATGTTTTAGGATGCCGAACATCTAACATCTAATCTTAGGATTGAGACCCAACACCACAAAAAGCGTGCTCTTTCCTGTTCAGAGGACAACATATTTGGGTGTCACATGGGTTTTGATCGTAAGGCGGGCACAGCTGTCTCCCACTTGTGTTGAATCCATTCTCAACACCCTCAAGGAAATCAAGCTAGACCAGAAAGTGACTGTTCATCACTTTCAGAAATCTTTAGCTCTTATGGCAGCTGCATTCACAGTGATACCTTTGGGCCTTCTGCACATATGAGCATTTCAGTTGTGGCTAAGAACCTTCACTCGAGGGCCAATTCCCAATAAGAGTTACGCGCCAGGGGCTTTGTACCCTTTCTATGTGGTTCAGACCCCAGTTTCTAACTCTGGGACCCACTCTAATTCTGTCTTGATGTCACAAGATGCTAACGACAGACCCTTCCCTCACCGGACGGGGTGCGGTCTTAGATGGCTGTCCAGCCCAAGGGAGCTGGAGAGGTCATCTTCTCGCGCGGCACATCAATTGCCTCGAAATGATGGCTCTAATTCTGGCCCTAAAGCACTTCCTCCAGCAGTTGAGAGTCTACCATGTCCTAGTGCGGGTGGACACTACGGTAGTCTCCTATATTAATCGCCAGCGGGGAACGCGCTCGCGCCACTTAAATAAGCTAGCGCACCAGGTTCTGCTTTGGGCAGAGGACAAGTTCCTGTCCCTTAGGGCGATTTACATTCCAGGGCTTATCCTCCTGACTACCAGAGAAATTTTTTTTTTTTAATTACTTTTATTTGTCCTTTTTCTAATTGTTTGAAAGGCAATGAGCATACTGACAAGTTTATTTTGTTTTTTTTTTTGTTTTATTTTCACAATATGTTGTGTCCACTATACTGGACAACGGAAGTTAGTATATTCGAAAACGAACCATGAACACAACAAGGAAATTACAAAGAAAATATCAAGAATCAGTATAAACCTTGACTGGAACTAACACATCATTGTTAGTGTGGTGTTTGTATTTTGAACTTTTTTGTGGTGCTTGCGAAGCACTACTATTGTTATCTCTCAGGCTTATTCTTTTTTTTTTTCTTCTTTTTCCGTACAAAAGTTTGGTACGTAACTAGTTCCACACCGTTTGTCGTAGACCCATGAATGAGGTGTCAAATCATGCGCCTTATACAGGAATGGGGTGCTATGACTTTTCTAAGGGGTGGGTGGTTAATTGCCCCCGCCCCAAAAAGTCCCATAGACTTAACATTGAGACCAACATCAGCTATGACATCATAGATATGACATCATACTGTAGCTATGTCTATGATGCCACGGCAAGCACCACTCATATTTTCTTCAGGAAATGTGCCTCTTTAGTATGTATTTCTTGGTTATGGGGTATGATATTTCAAGAAGCGATAGCCCCTTCTCCACCAGGGTGTTCAAAAGGTTGACGGTCATAAAGTATTGTTCAAAGAACAAGTGGGTTTCTCTGGGAATAGATTTAGTCAAATAAAGAACAGCTTGTGCTCCGATGCCCTGTCCTGCTGTGATTGGGAAGGTGGTCTTGCCTTGGTACACAACAAAATCTAAGACCAGGCCATTTGGTGTGGCCAAGACAAACACCTTCAGTCCAGTTGGGTATGGTTTCCCTGGGAACATACTGGCGAACTGGCGAATCTTAAAAAAGCATGAAACATTATTAGATTTATCAGAATATATAATTTAGCAGAAAATTATAATTATAAGTAAAAAGTAAAAACCTATAGGTACTGTTAATAGTGATATATATTTAGAAGACAATGACAGGGTGTACATTGTAGTCTTGGCCCAGAGGAGACGATGACCAGATGTGGATGGTTGTTCTCTCGCTGTCTCTTTACTCTGTCTGCCCTGTCTGAACATCATCTGTGCTTTCTGACTCCTCTGACTCTGCCTCAAACTCTGCATTTTCATCTTCCTCATTTGACAACTTATTATCTGAGTTTTCACCAACAATTTGCAACAAAATTCTCTCTGCCTCTGAAAGTGACTCCCTTCCTGCTTACGATAATCACAATTTTGGTAATAATTACAACTGTCCACTAAGGAGGACATTTTTTAAATGCTCACTTATGATGGAAAAACATTTATACATTACATTAGAAAATTCATTAAATTGTTTTTTTAGAGATTCATGTAAAATAAAACAACAACATTTCAAGATAAAATTTTATCAACAAAAAAGATTAAGCACAACTTTTTTTTCTTTCCATAAAATGTCCTGGTGGTGGTAGATGCCATTTTCCTAAAGGAGAAGAAGGAAGTTCCCAAAGCCCCACCCCTATAAATCTGGTATCATTTAAAAGTCCTGAATGTCCTCTTTAAAGCACAAGAGGAGTCAATTAGGTAGCATGCTGGATATGGGAGATATTCAAGTTTACAAATGTCCTCTAGAGAGGACAAATTTTAACTGCTGGTAGTCAGGAGGATATGAATGTGGAAGCAGATTTGCTGTCCAGTCAAGCTCTGACACACGGGGAATGGAAACCCCACCCCGAAGTAGTCAGTCAATCTGGGAGAGATTTCATTTCACCTCTTTGCGGCGCAAGAAACAGCAAATGTCCCCTTTACTACTCTCTGACTCTTCCAGCTCCCCTGGGTCTGGACGCCTTGGCCCATACGTGGCCCAGATTATGCCTTTATGCATTTTTCCCGATAGCTCTGCTCCCGGGAGTCTTGCCTTTCAGACAAAATTGATCTGAGGAATGTTTCCGGTTCACTCCTATTTATAACCTGCAGGTGCGCTTCATCAGATGGCGTCACCAGACCGAGGTTATACTGTATATGACACGAACTCAGTTGCAGCTGATCCATAAGGGCAGCTGTGTGGAGTCCCACCATATACAGTATAGTACACAACAATCAGCCATAACATTACAGTGCAAAATATTAAGCTCTGTAGGTTCGCCTTGTGACACTAAGTGAATGAAATGAGAATGAATGCATATTAACTTATCTTGGCAGCACCCTCCAAAGGCCAGGATTGCCAAAGCCAGCACAAAGGGGGCTTTTTTACTTCACAAAAATTAAAGGTATTTTAATTTCTATCAATTTATAAAGTTGTTATTAAATTTACAGAGACATACTGTAGGTTTATTCAATCAGAACCCTAAATTTAAGCCCTCTGTAGTTTTTTTATTTGTTCCAAAATCAAACCACTTACCTACAATATTTAGTGTCACTCCATCAGAGTATTGTTCTCCATATAGATGTTCAAACTTGCACTTGTATTCTCCGCTGTCTTCATGACTGATCCTGTTAATGACATAAGATTTTCCCATGCTTACAAAGGATGAACCCTTATACCAGGTGTAGATCTGCCCAGGTAGGTTAGAATCACTGCTGCAGGTCAGAGTCACTGTACTGCCTTCCACTATCTCACCAGAGGGACTGACAGACACAGAGATTTTTTTAGGAGGATCTAAAACAGACAAGAAGTAAAAAATACAAATTAAACACTTATCATGTAATATCTTCCAGATTACAAAATGTAAGGAACATATATCCTGGACCATAATGAATCATCATTAACTCACACAGGACATTTAGAGACACAGCAGTTGAGTATTGACGTCCGTATTCATTTTCAGCCTGGCACGTGTAATCTCCACTGTCTGCAGATTTGATAGTACTGATGGTGTAGATATGTCCTATTCCTATATAAGATCTTTGCTTATACCAAGTGTAAGTCCGCACAGGTGGGTTAGCATCACTGTTGCAGATCAGAATCACAGTACTGTCCTCCACTATTTCACCAGAGGGACTGATGGACACTGAGACACTTTTAGGAGGATCTACAGGTAGGAAAACAAATATTAGTTTGTTGGATCACCTTTGATTTGGCAAAAAGCCTAAGGGATGGTCAGGCTTTTGGTCTGTCCGTTGGGACTAGTACTTACAATAGACATTAAGACTGACAGCAGGAGAAATATAACTTTGTCCCTGTACACCACAGCTGTAGCTGCCTGCATCCTCCTGTCTGACTGATGGCAGAATAAGCAGCTCAGAGTTATAGGGAGGGGATAATTCATGTCCATGTTTGTACCAGGTGAAATTTGGAGTGTCAGTCAGGTTGCAGGTGGTTTTACACTTGAGAGTCACCATATTTCCCTCAACCACTCTACGAGCAATCACTTCCACCTGAAGCTCTTTGTATATAGGAAAAGAAGAAAAAACATATTAAACAGAAATGTGTTGCAACCACTGTGTGGCACTGTTCATTAATTTTTAAAACAACTTTGTGGAATATTGCAAACAATATTTTTTTTTTATAACAGAGAAACCGTCCATATATCCATCAAGGAACTTTTGTAGTACAACTAGGGACCGTGTCTTTGGGCTGTACCTACAGTAGTGCAGGGGTCAACAATTTGAGTGTGTTGCCGACCCCTGACCTAGAGGAAACCCACCAAACACAGGAAGAACATGCAACTCCATGCACACAGACCCCGAGGCGGGAATCTAACACAGAATCTGGAGGTGTAAGGTGACAGTGCTAACCACTAAGCCACCGCGCTGCCAACAGAACAATAAGACTTACAAATGGAATTATTGTATAATTGTTTTTGAGCACTAAATCTTTGAAGTTTACAAATGTGCTAGACAGATGAGATAGACAGATAGGTAACTCATGTGTTGTTGTTGTTGTAATTTACATTTTTTACACAATGCTTACCCGTGACAGAAAGGTTGACTCCACCTCCACTTTGTAACGTATTCCAATTCATCTGCCTAAACACTGCGTAATATTTCCTCTGGTCCTGTTCTGTCACGTTGCTCAGTCTGAGCTTATAGTCATACCAGGATTCTTTGGCGTACTGAACCCTGCCTGTATACTCGGGGTCCAAAGACAGGTCAGAAGCCGCGTAGTAGGGAGACTCTACTTTGCTCCAGAAAACACTTTCAGCATTGTTTAAAAGGTCATTGACGTGTTTGCAGACCATAGTGACCGTAGATCCTTTTAGGGCACAAATAGACTTCTGTGGATAGTACAAAGGCAGCCTTTGTTGAGATTTAAAAACTGCAAAATAGAATACAAAATTTGTTATTAATTATTTGTATTGAGAAAAGAAGCACATCTCAGTTATAACTTTGGATAGTAAATTGGAAGTTCTAGGAGTTATGTACATGAATCAGTATAGGGTACTGATGATTTAAATAAATAAATCAGAATAAATTAATCAGAAACAGGAATTATTTAAATAAGTGAATCAGTTTTGAGAATCCATTAAATAAATTAACCAATAACAGAATAAATAGAATAAATAAATAAGTATCATGAACCACTCAAATAAGTGAAACAGTATGGGCACTAAGTCAAATAAATTACTCAGTATCAGGAATCACTCAAAAATTTAACCTCATGACTATCAAACAAACACCTTGCATCATTTTACAATAAAAATGCATCAGATTTTTTTAAAGTTAGTTATTTATTTTGAATAATAGCATAGATGAGTGGGTGGGTGAGCCAGTGAGTGTATGTTACATTTATTTAATAAAGATAATAATGTTACATATATTACAAAAAATCAATAATGTGCAAAGACATTTGTCTAAAGATGGAAGGTACGCTTGAGTAAATGTGGAATGTAAAAAGTTTGTGCAATATGGAAAGCCACATTAGCTTGTGCAACAAGTGAAGTCATAATAACGTAATGAATCTGACATCATGGAGGATGATGGATCGAACACTTGGAAGGAAAGTATTATAGGTGTGTGTCTTACTGATTAGCTTTGTTTTGTAAATTAACCACTGAGACATTTTTAATTAGATTCTCTATTCAGGTTCGCATTTCAATTTGGGAAATGTCAGACACGCTTTGGCTTTAATTAAGCGGTTAGAAATGAAAAAAAAAAAAAGACTCATATAATGCTTTAAGATAAATGATTTGCATTAGAAACCAAAATCTTGCAGTGTTTTCTTCTTTGCTGATTAGCTGAAGTACCGAAAGCTTGATTGACAGCTTAGATTATTGCTTTTAAATTAAATAAACAAAACAACAATACATTTTCTGTAGTGCTGCTATCTCTCTTCTGTTAAACAGGAGGTGTTTCTGATTAAACATAATTGTACAAACTTTCCACATGACTTTTCACGTGAGGCTCAAACTCACCGAACATTGTGACTAGAAGGAGGAGGGAAGCAGGATGTGGACGAGGGGTAAACCGTAGCGACACCATCATGGCAAAATCTAAAAAATATAAACAACAGTGAATTTGCTTTCTATTAATTCTGAGAAATCTTGACATGATCAGAATGATCCAGACCTGACGTCTGACCAGTAGTGACCTCATTTGACCTTAGGTAAATTATACATTTTACAGTTATAATATAAAGTGTATGACATATGATGAAAGGGTATAATCTCACCTTGTTGTTCAGCACCTATCGATGAATGAGAAATAAAGAATGGGTCGTGGGATTTTAATCTAAGTGGAATAAACCATGATTTCTACATTTCTTGTATGTTTCGCAACTCTCTTTGTCACAGGAAGTAACTGCAGCACACAGGATGATGTGAAACAGTGGCTCTGCTGTGGATGACGCTGTATCGAAATTTAGTAGTGGATTTTTGTAGTGAATTCTTAAGGATTTTAGAACACGTTATAGCACGGGGCCAAACTGTCCAATAGATCTTCCTGAATTCTCAGCTCTTTGGGTTTTTTTTTGTGCTTGCTAAATCACATTTCTTACTTTTGACATTTTTACTTCTTTGTTTATATTGTTTTTCTGCACATGTGATTATGACCTTTAGCAAATACAGATGTACTTTACTGACTTTACAGTAAACACTATCACGCTGATCATTTCCTCGATGCCTGTCCCAGAGTCTAATTATGTTTGCTATGGAACTTTGATTCAAGCATAGGCACTAAGACTCCACCACTTCAACATCAGATTTCCTGACATTATGCATTACAGGAACTAACAAATTAGAACCAGAATCAATAAACTCACCATATATATTTTAATATAAATGCATTCTGTGTTTGAGGGTAGAATTTTCCTTTCCTTTTTTTAAATTATTTTTTATTATTTATTATGTTTTTATTATTATTATAAATTTTTTATATTTTTAAAACAATCTGTCCCAGAATATACAGCATATTACATTTTTATGTACAAATATATATATATATATATATATATATATATATATATAAAGGTTTTGTCTGTGCATTGGTTAAAAATCGTTTTTTCAATAATTAACTTGACGTTTCATACATTGGCGGACCAGAAACAAGTCTCAGAAAAATGTTCTGTCTTTCAGTCTTGAAGGAAATGAAGTCAAAAAGTTGAGTAAAAGTGATGTTATGATCAGTTATGTGCTGGATTTAATAATCTACTATAAAATAATTCTACTAATGCGCTCCTGTCTCAATGTAAACAAACACCTGCACCAATAGATATTAATTAAAAAAAGATAAACGATGAATATTTCTACTGGGATTAGTTCATATTTTAACTGCTGAAATAACAGCGCTGAAGTGGTACAAGTGAATTTTAACACGCTGAATTCGTTTTAAGACAAAACTTACTTTCTTAATTTTCTAAAACTTAATTTCTCGTATCTGATCTCATCTGTGATTTATTCTCTGATTCAACCTACATATGCTTTTAGCTTTAATTTTTAAACTATTTCTACCAACTCTTTAACTGTCACTGACAGGTACTAACTACATTTTATACATTTAGAGTTTTACTGTCCATACATTACCCTGACAAATAACACAAGCAAGCCATTCAATTATTGAATTTTTTTATTTATTTCTATGACATTCATTTTAGATGTTGAAAATATAATTTTGTAAATAAAAAGTAAATACTCTTATATTTAGTATATTGTCAAACACACCTGAGAGATTAGTTGACCTTTAAACACACCTGAGATGTCACTACTAAGGTCATTCATTTTCCCTACAGGATTCAAACTTTTATTTTTATTTTTATTCTGCAATAGCAGAGATGTTACAATTATTGCTATTCAAAAAACACTTACAATGCATGAGGTAAGAACAGAACAATTAAGCAACACTTGTAGTCGTGCTGTTGTACTAAATATCAGCTGATTTGTTTGTTTATGCAATCATTTTGCTCTGGCATTACATATCCTTCCGTGACTGGCAGAGCTGGTGACTGACTGTTAGTGTAAACTGCAGAAGTGAAAGTAAGTTTAAATTCTTACTGCTACTATGAAGCTAAAATGTGTGCAGAATAAACCATGGTGGTGGTGGACAGTCCTGAGAAACTCACAAGATTTACTTTTTATTTTCACTTATTCCATTTTAGAATATCAGTTCTGTTAACTGGGTTAAATCCCAAATAACGTTCAATTTAAAGCTACCACACTATGATCCACAATCCCTTCTTCCACGCATTAAGTAGATCAGGGGTTAGAGTGAGACTTGGGATTCAGGCTTGTGTTAAAAGTTAACTTTTTGGCAGGCAGCTGCTCTCTCCTCAGTAAGGGGGACCGCACTGACCTTTTTCACCCAATACTGTGACTGACAGTGTAATTAATGATTGTTAGAACATCTGTAATGAGTGCTTTTATGCTTTATATCACAGCACTCGTCCACTTAGATTACTCGATTGGAACCTATTGTTGTGTAATAGGTTTTATGCAACAACAACAACTACTACTTAAGAAATAATGAGCTTTAACCATGTTTAGCCAGACACATTTTGTTTTGAAAGTGAAAAAATGGAACTCTTCAAACTCTTCACAACTGGACCAGATTTTGCATCTTTTCTCCCACGGGGTAGTACTGATGATCTTAGTGATGACTTATTGTCTAAAAAACACACAAGAACACACCCACACATACTTATGAATGGCATAGAGGTGAAAAAACAAATAATAATATAATGTCAAAATGGATGTCTAGTGGTTGCTTCTAAGCTTCCTCAGCGCATCTTGTCTTTAAACCCACTTTAAACCTTTTGGGTTTTTTTTGTTTGTTTGTTTGTAATGGTATTAAAGAATGATGCTGATCTGTACAAATATAAATTATGCAGTGTCAGACCTAATGACCATGAAGAACAATATGGCCTCCCCAGTAAAGTTAAAGAAGCTGGATGTAATGTTCAATATTTTTTAATAGAGATGAATGTGTTCGTGAGACTTCACTTACTGCAAGTGTGCTGTACGCATCGTTGGAAGACCTGGTCGCCGGGTCGAGATTGATGTATGAGAGTGAGTCAGGCTCAACATGAAAGTTATCATTCTGCAGAGAGAATATTTAAGAGCAACACTAATGAGTTTTTTTCACACTTTAAGTGAACCACAAAGTGAAGCAATCTCCAGTGTTTCAACAATACAAGCGTTTTGTAATACTCACTTCATATTCATGGGTAATCACATTGCTCTTTTCCCTTCTGCATCTGCATTTAAAAAAACTGCTTTGTTTATACAGTACTGTGCTGAGCCCAATTCATATTAAATAAAATTATATCATGTGGAATAAATGAAAGAAATTAGAACAAATGTTTAAATGCAAAGCGCCGGTGTCATGCCAACATGCCAACAATTCATGTGTGGGGTTGTTTCTCAGCCAAGTTTTTCTAAGAACACAGCCACGAATAAAGAATAGTACAAAAACAGTACTGACATGACACAGGACTCTGAAGGTAGTGGCTTCTTTGCTGCCCTTCTTGAAAAGTATGATGGGGAGCGCTACCATGAGTCCTGTGTCATCCCAACAGTAAAGCATCCTAAGTTCATTCATGATAGATAATCGGCACACGAACGAAACATGAAAAAATTTGGGGTCCATGGCCAGGAACCTCCCCAAACTTTAATCCCATTGAGAACTTGTGGACTATCCTCAAGGGGTAAGAGAACAAACAAATACCCACAAATTTTGACAAGAATTGATTACGCAGACATGGTCTTGCCATCAGTCTGGATGTGGGCAAGTTGATTGCCAGCATGCCAGGGCGAATTGTAGTAGTCTTGAAAAAGAAGGGTCAACCCTGTAAATATTGACTTTATGCATAAACTTCAGAAAATTGTCAATAAAAGCCTTTGACACTATGACAATATGAAATGCTTGTAATTATACAGATCAGAAAAGCAAGAACAGCAGACTTTCTTAAACGTTTTTTAAAAACCTTTGGTCCAAGGCTGTATATTCAAATATCAAACATGATATCAAAAACAAAAATGATACAGATAGATACCTCTTACAGAAAAGTCCGGCTATAAAAGCTCCGATGCCACAGACTCCAAGAGTTATGCCAAATATGCCAAGTATCATGAAAACAGACCAGGATGCATACTCTAAGAGATAAAAAAAAAACAATCACTCCGATAAGACATGGAGAAATCTTAACGATATTAAACAGTGATCAAACATCTTACCATTTAAAATAAGAGGAACCGCAGCAGCTCTCTGAGTCCCGTATTTATTCTGAGCCACACAGTAAAACCATCCACTGCTGTTGGAGCTCAACGTGAAGCTGTAACTCTGTCCAGATCCTACAGGTGAGCTTTCATTCACCTTATACCAGGTGTAGAGCTCCACAGGTGGGTTAGCATCACTGCTGCAGGTCAGAGTCACCGAACTGCCCTCCACTATCTCACCAGAGGGACTGATGGACACTGAGACATTCTTAGGAGGATCTGTAAAAGAAAAAAAAAGTAAAACAGAAGTGTACGAATGGCACAAGTTTTTATCTGCTTTTACATTTAGGCCTTGTTTACACGGGCGTTAAAATCGAGCGTTTTTCTTGCGTTTGTAGCGTCCGGTGAGTGCGGATCAAGCGGCGAGTGTTTTCTACACATCAATGAGAGTGTTCACACGGGCTTTGGTGATGTGCGTTTGTCCGGCTGCGCGTTTATACGGCATTAAAAAAACGTTGCATGCAGCTTTTTCTTGGCGTTCAAAACCCAACCAACGCAAGGAAACTGCTTCTAGTGCGTTTTCTTCGCGTTAGGCTTAGGAGGACTGGATATATCCCATGATCCTACATGCTATACATAGGGAAATGCGGAAAAAGGCAAAATAAAAAAATTAATTGTTGAAAAACTTATGCGGAAATTTTCGCATTTCTTCATAAACCACAAAAAAACGTCCTTTAATCCGACGTTGTGCAGTCAACCCAGTGAACCCAGTAGCGGCGGGCTTTCATATCCAGTTCCCGACACTGCCCCCACAGGTTAACACACAAACTACAATTTGGGCTGCAGGCTGACGTTAGACAGAGACAAACGAACGCCGGTGTAGCGCCTTCAACAAAACGCAACATAAACGTCTAGGACGTTCAGAGCACGTTTGTTTATTCACAAATTTAATGCCCGTGTGAACAAGGCCTTAATGTCAGTTTGTTGCAGTGACCTGTGCTTTCTGTTCTGATTCTGTTATCTAATATGTTACTTAGTCTATGTACTTATATTTACCTATTTCTACAAATCGAATTCTGGAAAAGTTGGGACATTTTTTAAATTTGAATGAAGTAAAAACTAAAAGAATTTCAAATCACATGAGTCAATATTTTGTTCACAATAAAATTTAAATAAAATTTAATAAAAGTTTTTTGGGGTGCATGTTCCCCCAACGAAGTTCCTCATTCCTTGTACTTCCTGTTTATTTTACTCCTGCCTCTTTTTTTGATTTTTTGGCATCCTTGGTTTTATGCTGTCTGGCTGTATTATGACCCCTGACATACATTTACATTTGGGCATTTGGCAGATGCTCTTATCCAGAGCGACTTACATTTTATCTCATTACACATTTGAGCAGTTGAGGGTTAAGGGCCTTGCTCAAGGGCCCAACAGTGGCAACTTGGTGGTTGTGGGGTTTGAACCTGGGATCTTCCGAACCGTAGTCCTTAACCACTGAGCTACCCCTTTCATGATTGTTTGTAGGTTATAAAATCACATGATCTGACTCTATACTCATATCTTGCCATCTTACAGAAAATTGAGAGTGGATGTCTTTCGGTTGGTGTTACATGAGTAATCAATCACTCACACAAAACATTTACGTTGACTTTATCAGAGTATCTCTCTCCGTATCGGTTGCTGGCCTTGCACTTGTACTCTCCACTCTCCTCAGACCTGATCTTTTCAATTGTGTGGGATTTTCCTTTGCCTTTAAGTACTGTTCCTTTAAACCAGGTATACTCTGCAGGTGGGTTAGCATCACTGCTGCAGGTCAGAGTCACTGTACTGCCCTCCACTATCTCACCAGAGGGACTGATGGACACTGAGACTCTTTTAGGAGGATCTGAAAAATACAACAAAACAAAGATGGAAAATGGAAAAGACTACGCAAGGTAAGGAAGTTAGTCTACATAATCTAGTGCTGTGAATGATTATTAACTCACACAGGACATTAAGAGACACAGCAGTAGAGGACTGATGTCTATATTTATTTTCAGCCTGGCACCTGTAATCTCCACTGTCCACAGAGCTGACACTAGTAATGGTGTAGGTTTTTCCTGTTCCTATAGAGGATTTTCCCTTATACCAGGTGTAGAGCTCCACAGGTGGGTTAGCATCACTGCTGCAGGTCAGAGTCACCGAACTGCCCTCCACTATCTCACCAGAGGGACTGATG
Source organism: Clarias gariepinus (assembly GCF_024256425.1). Lineage (NCBI taxonomy): Eukaryota > Metazoa > Chordata > Actinopteri > Siluriformes > Clariidae > Clarias > Clarias gariepinus. Next base: position 8,587,353 of record NC_071117.1, read on the forward strand.
AACACTGAGACATTTTTAAGAGAACCTGAATAACGCAAAACATAACAAAGAACAAGATGTTTAGGATAGTATATAGGGTTCATGAATGTCTGCACATTTTATAAACTCTAATCAACACTTACTCAAAACATTTATTGTGATTTTCTTTGAGTATTTCTGTGCATATCGATTGCGGGATTTGCACTTATACTCTCCATTGTCCTCAGACCTGATCTTTTCAATTGTGTGGGATTTTCCTTTGCCTTTAAGTACTGTTCCTTTAAACCAGGTATACTCTGCAGGTGGGTTAGCATCACTGCTGCAGGTCAGAGTCACTGTTCTGCCCTCCACTATCTCACCAGAGGGACTGATGGACACTGAGACTCTTTTTGGAGGATCTAAATCAGACAAGAAGGAAATATACAAATGAAACACTTTCTTTTAGATTACTGGGCGTATCCTAGACCATAATGGATCACCATTAACTCACACAGGACATTCAGAGACACAGCAGTAGAGGACTGATGTCCGTGTTTATTTTCAGCATGGCACATGTAATCCCCACTGGCCGCAGAGCTGATAGTATTGATGGTGAAGTTTTTCCCTGTTCCTATAGAGGATTTTTCCTTATACCAGGTGTAGAGCTCCACAGGTGGGTTAGCATCACTGCTGCAGGTCAGAGTCACCGAACTGCCCTCCACTATCTCACCAGAGGGGCTGATGGACACTAAGACATTCTTTGGAGGATCTGAAAAGACAAGATGGAAAACAATACAAATGAAACACTTTGAGTCTTTTATACATTATAGAGGGTAAGGAAGTTATGAAATTAATTAAGCAATATGACACAAATCCATACTGTTGTAGTGAATATTAGCATGATTGTGATGTAGTTGTAGGCATGAGCCTTATTACTGAAGATACAGTACATGGTGACTATTGTATTTATTCCCCTTTTTACGGCTGTGGTAGGGCCGCTTTTTAAAAACTAAAAAACTACAGGCAATTTGGAAACACCAATTAGCCTAATCTGCATGTCTTTGGATTGTGGGGGAGAACGCACCAAGCACAGGGGGAACATGCAAACTCCACACACACTGACCCTGAGGTGGGAATCGAACCGGGACCCTAGAGGTGCAAGGCAACAGTTCTAACCACTAAGCCACCGTGTTAGATGTTAGTTAGCTTTGTAGTGCATCCTTAAATAGAACAAGACAAACAGTTTAAAGGCATTTTGGAAAAAACATAAAAGCAGTTGCTAAGGAGACCGCACATTGTTTAAGATGACATAACGTTATCAGATGTGTGTTCTCGCTAAAACTTCTTCTGTGACTGGTTGTAAATGTGGGTTTTGGGAGGCATCAGCTCTGTCATCAGTACAGCGGACTATACAGACTTACTTTCACCCATGCTGCGGACGTCAGTTAGTGTAAATAATAATTGTAGAACATCTGGGATGCCGAGTGATACATTATAGTGTATACAGTATACAGTTAAACATTATAGTGCTGTAATGCTCTACTGTACAGTATATCAGCTTAGGGGAATGCCTCTTGTTCAATCAGATCGTGACTTATTGTTGTATAATAAACAACATTTTAAGAATCACCATTAACTCACACAGGACATTCAGAGACACAGCAGTAGAGGACTGATGCCCGTGTTTATTTTCAGTCTGGCACGTGTAATCCCCACTGGCCGCAGAGCTGATAGTACTGACGGTGTAGGTTTTTCCTGTTCCTATAGAGGATTTTCCCTTGTACCAGATGTACTTTTTCACAGGTGGGTTAGCATCACTGTTGCAGGTCAGAGTCACCGAACTGCCCTCCACTATCTCACTAGAGGGACAGATAGACACTGATACACTTTTTGGAGGATCTAAAAAAAGAAAAAAATACAAATAAATCACTTTAAAATAGCTTTCAGATTATTAAGAGTAAGGAAGCTATATCCTGGACCATAATGAATCACCATTAACTCACACAGGACATTCAGAGACACAGCAGTAGAGGACTGATGTCCGTGTTTATTTTCAGCCTGGCACGTGTAATCTCCACTGTCTGCAGAGTCAATAGTACTGATGGTGTAGGTTTTTCCTGTTCTCACAAAGGCTGTTTCCTTATACCAGGTGTAGGTCTCCACAGGTGGGTTAGCGTCACTGCTGCAGGTCAGAGTCACCAAATTGCCCTCCACTATCTCACCAGAAGGACTTATGGACACTGAGACATATTTAGGAAGATCTGCAGGTAGAAAGACAAACAGAACAATCAAGCATTTGAATTAGAAGATTCCTGATTCAAGGGTGTTCGAACACATCGTTTAAGAGATAAATAATCAATATAGACTTACATTGGACATTAAGAGTGATAGCTGGGGAGCGATAACTTTGTCCCTGTACTGCACAGCTGTATCTGCCTGCATCCTTCTTACTGACAGATGTCAGATGGAGCGGGTTAGAGTAGGAGATGATGGAAAAGTGGAAATATTCCTGTTTGTACCAGATGAATGTTAGTCTGCCAGTCAGGCTGCAGCTGGTTTTACACATGAGAGTGACGTCGTCTCCCTCTGTCACACTACCAGGAATTATCTCCACCTCAAGTTCTGTGCATGAGACGCAAAAAGGAGAAAACTTACATTAGACTAAAGTTTCCAGTTTCTAATTCAAAGGTTTTTTTTTCTAACCTTAAACGCATGACAGTGAGGCAATGCTGCCTGTAGGTGGCGATATTTACTTGTCTTGTTTTCAAATTACAAATTGTTAAAATCTGGCAGTGCCTGGCTAAAACAATACAGTTTCAAAAGGGTCAAATTATTGATGTGCATCAAGTGAGTGAAATTGGGTTAAGAACTGAGTCAGCTGTCAGGAGCATCTAATGATGAATAACTTCATAACCGAGTGAAATGAGGCTGGTTACTTCCTATGAAATAAAAGCTTAAAACCACTGAGTCTGATGGATGCTGGGGAGCTTCCCATAGTGCAAAGAGCACATAAGGCTGTGAAAGATCTTATTACCTTCCTCCTTCATCAGTGACTCATTGCAGCATACAGTATGATCCTACATTTGATAGAATCTTTCCACTAAGCCGTCTGCTTGTGGGTGGTACTCAGAAGTCCTGATAATGTGTACTGTACCTGAAGCAACTGGTATAAATCTACCAGTTAGACGGAGAGAAAGGGCAAGCCCTGGTCCATCAATATGACTTCTGGGATGCCTTTCTAGATAGGAAGTTACATAGTCTAATACCAGAGGAGGGCAAAGTATACACATCGCGTACTTACAGTAAATGTGGAGATTACCAACAAATATTACTCAAGTTCTCCATTTACATGTACACTTTAGGAAAAGTAAAAAAAAGTTATTACATTAGCTCACAGTAGGGTTTTTATAGCAAACCCTCAACAGGAACACAGATAAACACACTCCCCAGTTGTGGATGTGGTGTTTTTCGACACTTGTTGTCATGTAGTTAAGTAGGAGTACATGTGTTTTTTTCTAATATGTAGTGGAGTAAAAGTAAAAAGAAAAGTATATGTGAAAGATGTATTTAAGTACAGTAACAAAGTAAATGTACTCAGTCACCTTCCACCTCTGTCTAATACTATGCTAGCTACTATGCTACGTCCAAACTTTGACAGGTGTTCTTGTTAAATCCAACATTTTTAAAAGTTCATATTAAATCCTCTTAAATGTTGTAGATTAAATTGAACAAACGTGACAGGCTGCAAAGTGCCTAATGATACCATTTGTAAAATGGTTGTTTATGTAAGAACCTCAGCAGCAACAACATTTCCCTGTCTGTTCCAACCACTTAGCATTAGCATCAGCAGTATATTTAATCACCGTCCTGATCATCTGTCATCATCTGCACCTGTTTCTTACTGGGACATGCCTTAATGGTTTTTTCTTTTTTTTATGCTTATTGTTTTTTTTTGTTTTTTTTTTTGCTTTTTTGTCTGTTTTTTGTTTTTATGCTTGAATGATTCATACTGTAGGTCTCTGTAACAGACAAAAACATTCATCTGACACTGCTCAGGTACAGTACAGGACTGAACATGAGCATCTAAAAGGTCCATCAGGAAGCCTGGGAAACTATTATTTAAGACTACATTGAAAATACAAGAAAGTCTGGAGCATTGGAAGCAAACGTTTTAGAAATAAGGGGGGCCAAAACTTTTGTGGTGAAATGAAGTTACTTTTAACACTTAAGAAGTTGATTGTTTTATTCCACTTGTATTACAAGGCATTTACTTCATTAACGAAAAACATGTTTTACTTATCAAGTTATAAAAAGATAAAGTGCTTTATTAACCCTGAAAGAAAATTAGATCATAAATTAAGTTTCTTATATTTAAATTAAGTTCCTTATATTAATGTTATGAAACGTCTGCACTCGTTGGTTCCATCTTTTTATATGCGTTATACAGTTCTGTAAATGTACATACTGTAAATATGCCTGTGCAAGCATGTGTAATCGTACAGCTGATGATGCTTACCTGTGACAAAAAGAGAAACATAAACCATTTGTTGTGGCGTCGTGATGTGATATATCCTCTGGTCCTGTTGGGTCACATCACTCAGTGTGATGCTACAAAAATCTGGTGTAACAAATTGAATCCTGTGGCTGTTCCAGGGGTCTAGAAACAGATTGCTCCAGAAACATGTTTGATATGGACAAGTTGTATAGGTTTTGTAGCAGCTCAGCATCACCGTAGATCCCGTTACAGCACAGACAGAGTCATGTGACACACTACACCACTGCTGAGAAACAACAGCTCCTGCAACACCAAGTGAAAAAAAAAAACCACACATTAACTACACAATCCTCAGAGTGTAATATTTTAATAACCGAAAGTTAAAGGTCATGCCCAGGTGTACTGAGGTATTGCAAAAATGCAGAAATGCAAAAGTGATGGTCAAGGTTTTTTTCTAAGCATGAAGAGCAATTTTGCTGATCTTTGAAATAGCTTTAAAAGTGGCCAACAATGTCAAATCTTGAAAAAAGAAACTTATTATGCCACATTAGTATAATATATCCATCCATCAATCAATCCATCTCTGTAGTCCAACTAGGGACTGTTGTTTTCGTTTGTATTTATTCCCATTTTACAACTGGGGTAGGACCTCTGGTCAACATTCCCTCTCATTCACAAACACTACAGGCAATTTAGAAATGCTAATTAAAGTGTAATCCCTAGTGGAGGAAACAGGAGTACCCGGAGGAAACCGACCAAGCACAGGGAGAACATGCAAACTTCATGCATGCAGACCCAAGTTGGGAATCGAACCCATGACCCTGGAAGTGCAGGGTGACAGTGCTAACCACTGAGCCTCCATCAGCATACAGTACTATTTTATCTAATTGTGAAATAATATGGTACAACAAGCACGTACATCACTTTTAATCACACATTTAACCTGTGTTTTGAAATCAAGCTGATATATACAGTATACAGTATGTTCTATACTGAAGGTTAAGTATATATACACTAGTACAGAGTCTGTGTCTGAATTTTATTTTGCAAATTAATCAGGTTTAATTAGAACGCAATTAATTTCAAGAACAGTTGAGTCAAGTGTTTGGCTTCAGTCAAGCGAGTGAAATTCACAAGCTTTTAAATAAATATTTCCTCATTAGATAATGAGTCTGTGTGTAAACGTTCTTTGAATGACACATTTGCATTTTAGTTGAAGCAACAAAAAAAATTATCATGCTTAACCTGTTTTGACTCACAGCTTATATCCTAATGAGATATTTATAAAATTCAAAAGGAAGGAAAAAAGAAAAGGAAAAAAGAAATGAAATGAAAAGAAACATACTGGAGTGCAGAAACCTCTATTCTGTTAAGCAAGGTGCTTCTCATCTAAAATAATCATACACACTACAGACTCAAACAGGTTGAAAGACTTTCCTCATTAGGATGTGAGACTCACCGCTCATTACGACAAGCAGGAGAAGAGAAAAAGCAGGAGGACGAGGATGACCAATAAATTGGAGCAGCAGCATCACATCAAAGTCTACAAACACAAAAGTGAGATTTCTTATTTATTCCCGATATGTTGACAAAAAGTCATGGTATCAAGTGTGTGGTGTATCTTACCTTGTTGAACTCGGAGCAGTCCATGTGAAATAAGAGAATTAGCTCTGTGCCCATTTCCACATTTCTTTTTAAACTTCCTCCCACAAACCGATGTGTCATTACAGTATGTAAGCGTTTCGATGGATAAATAGTTAGACAGAGAGAGATGGTTGAGTCACCCCTCACTTTTGTACACAGATTTGGAACAACCTCAGCAGCATCCTCATCTCCCCTCTCATCTGTTCCAACCACTCAGCATTCAGCATCAGCATCATAACTAATCACCGACCTGATCATCATCTGTCATCCATCATCTGCACCTGTTTCTCACTGGGTCATGCCTTAGGTTAGATGTTTGTTTTTTAATGCTTTAATTATTCATAGGTCGCTTTGTGGCTTAACAAACAAACAAAATACATTCCTCTAAAACTGCTTAGGTACAGGGACTGGACTGAAAATATATGAGAGCCAAAAACTTGTAAAAACATGAGCGGCAAAAAAGTCCTTCAGGAAGTCCAGTAAACTATTCTTTACTTTCTTGTTTATTCTCTATAGCTCTATTCCTCAAGCATACATTAAAAAAATACAAGAAAGTCTGAAGCTTTTGAAGCAAAATATAAATAAATAAGGGAGCTCAAGACTTTCGCACAGTACTCCACTACAACCTTGAGAGAGAGAGAGAGAGAGAGAGAGAAGGCAGTATAGAAAGTCAGAAAAGAAAGATACTTTTTACATTTAAAAAATAAGCAAAAAAAAATGTCTGTTTAATTTTCTATTAAAAAGAAAAACTAAAGTGTCCCGAAGAACAAAAAAGAAAATTCCAAGAATTGGTATAACCGTTTTTTTGTTTGTTTGTTTGTTTGTTTGTTTGTTTGTTTGGGGGGAGGGGGGTTATAAGAATTATCATTTCTGTGTCTTTGAAGGCGTCTTTAATACACAGCTTTTCTTTTCATGTGCCTGACTTCTATATATTGTTATAAGTTATATATTCCTGAAGTGACATCATGGAGAAGGTGTGGTTACTCTCGAACTGGAAACTGACCCAAAAGCCTTTCTGGTGGAAGAAATGACTCATGCTTTGGGTTCTTCATACATACAGCTATAAGTAAATGTCCTGTACTGTATATCTCACACTGTCTATGTCTGTACAGTATGATGCATATCTGCTTAAGCTCTACTACTGTAATAAAATAAGCCTACAAGTCATTTGGGGTCCTGTGTGTATGCTTCCACTTAAAGAGGAAACATCCAACTGATGGTGAAAGGCAGATCCTTTCATTCAAAACAATTTGTTACAGACAGGATGTGATAAAACTAGCCTTTAGGAAAATTTCACTTTATATGTACTCTGTTGACTGAAAAGGTTTAGGGAACTGTTGTGTTGCTGGGGATTTTGTAAAAAAAAAAAAAAAGAAGAAAAATGGGAAAACGTATATAAAAATATAAGTCTCTATCTATCTATCTATCTATCTATCTATCTATCCATAGAAACAGGATGTTCATGAGGGCTCAGTAATGAGCTACTAAGAATGATCTTGGGTAAAACCCTTACACATATGTGTTTCTTTTCATTTTTTTTTTGGCAGAAAAATAACAACAACATTTAAAATCCAACTATTTCCCAACAATGTTTACAACATGGTATTCCTCCAAAAACCAGAAACAAACACACTGATAAACAACGCCAGTACACGTAAGCTTGTGTCATCCTAAATAATTACTTTGATCAGACAATACAGTATGCCCTGTCCACTATGTACAAGCCAGATGGTGTCATGTCTGTTTTTTTTTTTTACTGACAGAATATAAAAATAAAAAAGGATGTGCACTAATCCAGATGGTCACTTGCGTAACTTTCCTCAGAACTGAGTTGTGCTGCTAAAATAGAAAATAGCCACACAAAACTGGGAAGTTTGTGTATGTTCTGTTCCATCTATAAATCTGTTGGGCTCTGTGCATGACACCCAGGTTCTTCCATTCCAACCTTAACTCCTTAACACCACGTCTTCATAGAGCTCGCAACATATCAGACAGAACTGTTTAATCACCAACACGTTATTGTGGGTGCAAATCACAGGATATTAACAGGTTCTGTCATACTTAAATCAATCCATCTGGTAACACCTAGTACACAAGATGGGCACACTTTTTTCTTATTTTTATGTTTGATATGAACAAAGGCGCTGCTTTTGAACAAGCAAGGCCGATGACTACATAAGGCCCTTGGCCAGTAGACTTATTTAGCTATACAGTATAAATGAAGGAAAGATTTTGTCTCTTCAGTGGTCAGTGCTCATTCTTTCAATTATATCTCTACATTTTGTACATTGAAGGACCCGAAAGTAGTCTTTTGCCTGTCTGTCTGTCTGTCTGTCTGTCCGTCTGTCCGTCTGTCTGCCTGTCTGTCTGTCTGTCTGTCTGTCTGCCTGTCTGTCTGTCTGTCTGTCTGTCTGCAGATAGGTCCAGCCAGAATTTTTCACAGCATCATAAAAAACTGGCTGGACAGAATTTAATGAAACGTTTGCAGTACTTAGATCTCTGCCAGAAGTTTAACCTGCACCAAGTAAAATCAAAATGTTGAGGTAAAGTGATCTACTTTAAAATAATCTACTAATGCGCTACTGTCTCAATATAAACAAACACCTGCACCAATAGATATTAATTAGAAAAGATAAACTGAATATTTTTACTAGGATTAGTTCATATTTTCACCTTTGCTTGAAATAACAGCGCTGAAGTCAAAACATCATCTTTATCCGATCTACTTTTTCCATTTCTCATCTGTGATTCCCCCTCTGATTATCGAACAGGGAGTGTATTTGGCTGACAATAAAAGAAGTACAACTTAGTGTAAACAAGGCGTAAACATAAACCTTTCTGTATCATTGAGTGTAATAAAATAGAATGACAGTAGATTCAAAATCTTGACATAAACTAGGTGCATTTTTTACAGTTTCCTAGTATTTAATCTGAAAATAATATATAAATATTATATAAATATATAAATATATAACAATATCACTGATTACATTAAAGCTGATCAGCTTAATTTTCGCTTTAATGTTTTAATTATTTCTACAAACTCTTCAAACCCAGCGACTAGTTATTCATAAGTTAATTGTAGTGAATGCTGATTAGAGATATTGAACTAATCCTGCCTATAGCGCTCCAGTCTCCTCTGGATGTGAACATTACCTGAAGCCCTTACTCTGTACCTGTATGAGGTCATACTGTACACTGATGTCACATGACTGGCTGAGGAGCCGAATGTAATGAGCAGGTGGACAGGTGTTCCTATTAAAGTGGACAGTGAATGCGTGTGAAAGAGTACTCTTTCAGTGTGTGTGTGTGTGTGTGTGTTATTAAACTTGACTGAGGCGTGTGTAACACTGTGTTTTGTAATGGCCTCTGTGTGCAGGGGAAGGTCAGCGTCTGGTGTCCATGGAGACGGCTGGTTGCTAGGCAACCGCTCAAACACAAACAGTGGCCAGTACCTCCCCAGGTGTGTGTGGTGATATCAGTGTAACCCTGAGTTCTCTACAGATCACCTCTCTGCGGTATTTATTAATCTCCGGTTATCCCGATGTCTGCGGAGGTTCTGTCCGCGCGGCCCCGCTATGACCCGGGGGAGGAGGAGGAGGACGAGGCCCCCGGCCAGCAGCCCCGTTACTCCGGCGCTTCCGTCGGGCTCGCGACGGCCGGTTACCGATCCGCTAAGTACACCCCGGCCGAGTGGTTCGCCAACAACCGCGCGGCGCTCAGCCGGGCCGCCGCCGACAGCGCGAGCGCCGCGCAGGTCCAGCGGGTGTCGAAGGCGCTCCGCGCGGAGACCCAGGACACCGCCGCGCTCCGCCAGACCGCCGTCACCGGGCACCTGGGCGCGCGCCTGCACGACATCCACTCCCGGAGCTCGGAGCTCGAGCAGCACATCGCGCGCCTGCTGGCGGACACCGAGCGGCTCGCGACGCTCAAGCGCAGGCTGGAGAGAGCGCTGCATGCGACCGAGGTCCCGTTCGCCATCGCCACCGACAACCTCACGTGCAGGGAGAGGCGCTCCGGGCCTGACCGCGTGCAGGACCGGGTGGAGGAGGAGCTTCTCAAAGTAACCGCGTTACGGAGCCGTTATTACCGTTAATGTCAGATTAGTAACATTAATTTCAGGTTATTAACATTACTGACCAGTTATTTAAATTCTAGAAGAGTTATTAACATTACTGACCTGTTATTAATATTATAAAAGAGTTAATAACATTACTGACCTGTTATTAATATTATAAAAGAGTTAATAACATTACTGATCTTTTATTAAAATTACTGACCTTTTATTAACATTCTAGAAGTCATAACATTACTGACCTGTTATTAATATTATAAAAGAGTTAATAACATTACTGATCTTTTATTAAAATTACTGACCTGTTATTAAAATTACTGACCTGTTATTAACATTCTAGAAGTTATAACATTACTGACCTGTTATTAATATTATAAAAGAGTTAATAACATTACTGACCTGTTATTAATATTATAAAAGAGTTAATAACATTACTGATCTTTTATTAAAATTACTGATCTGTTATTAAAATTACTGACCTGTTATTAAAATTACTGACCTGTTATTAACATTCTAGAAGTTATAACATTACTGACCTGTTATTAATATTATAGAAGAGTTATTAACATTACTGACCTGTTATTAACATTACTGACCTGTTATTAATATTATAGAAGAGTTATTAACATTACTGACCTGTTATTAACATTACTGACCTGTTATTAACATTATAGAAGAGGTATTAACATTATAGAAGAGGTATTAACATTATAGAAGAGGTATTAACATTATAGAAGAGGTATTAACATTTACAAATTGAAACCTTTACGCCACCTGGTAAATTATGTATAACAGGAAGTGGAGCTTATTAAGAGCATCCAGGCTCTGCTGAAGAAAACTCTGGATCAAGCTGTCACTCAGATCAGGTGAGGAAGAACATTAACATAATGCCTCCAGCTACTTATTTTTACTTTTTAATGAAATTTTTCTCAGAGATGTTTCTCCATTGTCACTGGGGTGATGGCTATGGAGTCTAATCAGAGCTAAATTATACATTGTGTGTGTGTGTGTGTGTGTGTGTGTGTGTGTGTGTGTGTGTGTGCAGGCTAAACCGGAATGCCCAACAGGTCCTGGAGCTTGACTGGTCTGATAAACACGAAGCCTACTGTTTGGATGATGAGTGTGGACGATATCGCAACACCAGCACGAACACACAACATCATGAACACACGAGTACCTCGGCTACAGCACAACACCAGTAAGACACACACACACACACACACACACAGTCAGTTGCTCTTTGGGTTATAGAGCTAAATGACCCACTTTTCCTCTTCCTGTGTGTGTGTGTAGAGTGTGCGATGTAGACGAGTGGATAAGGTTCACCCAGAGCAACGTGGCTCAGGCTGAGCGTGAGGAGGAGGCGAGTGTGGCGCTGTGTGTGTTGTGTGAGCATGTTCTGCAGGAGACTGCTGTGGACCTGCAGGCACAGAGCCAAGCCGTGAGCCAGGCCTTCATACAGCGCTGCCAAGAGCTCACACACGCCAGGAGCCAGCTCGAGCTGCAGCTTAAACAGGTACCTCACACACACACACACACACACACTAAATTATTAAAGTATTTTAAACTATTCCTATAGCTAGACCACAGGTATGTACAGGTACAGAAGTGAATGCTTTCACACCTGCTGGTAGAAATGAATTGCTTTGATTTGTTTGAGTTTGACTTCAAACTGAACAAAATTAAAGACAGAGCAAAATTGATACCATTGTCTGAGAGTCGTGCTGAGCTGAAGACAGTGAGAAAACATTCAGAGATACAGCAGAATAGGGTTATAGGTAAACTGTCCTTAACTTAAAAGTGTGTAGAAATCAGAAACACTGCTTAATCACAGTAAACATATTGAACACAAGCAACATGGAGAGCATAGAAACAATAAAGAACATGAAGGACACAAAGGACACAGAGAATACAAACAACCAAAAGAAGAACCATGTAGAACCAAAAAAAAACTCAAGGAGCACACAGAATTCATGAAAGCTGACGAACACAAAGAAGATGGAAAGCACAGAGAACATGGAGAACTTAGAGAACACAGAGGAGCTGGAGAGCAATGGAGAAGACAGAGGACATGGAAAACAATAAAACCCAGAGAACACTTAGAACATAGAAAACATGGAGAGCAAGGAGAACAGAGAATTTGGTGTGCATGGAGAACACAAAGAACTTGGACAGCATCTCCAAAACATGTCGTAAAGACTAGGGGAAACATACAGTAGATAATGCATAAAAACACGGAGACTGCAAAGATCAATGAGAACGTAGAGAACGCGGAGAACACAAGGGACATGGAGAGCATGAAGAAGACAGAGGACATGGGGAGCATAAAGAAGACAGAGGACATGGAGAGCATGAAGAAGACAGAGGACATGGAGAGCATGAAGAAGACAGGACATGGAGAGCATAAAGACACAGGGGACATGGAGAGCATGAAGAAGACAGTGGACATGGAGAGCATAAAGACACAGGGGACATGGAGAGCATGAAGAATAAGGAGATTATGGAAAACAAGGCGAAGAATAAGGGTTTCACAGAGAACATGGAGAACGCAAAGAACCTGGAGACTTCTGATCTGACACTAAATACATAATTACATATTCATATAAGTCGTTAGATTAAAAAAAATGTTAAATCATCTTTAATAAATTTCTTGTTTAGGAGCTCAGGATGATTCAACAGATGCCACCTCACTCTGTCTTACTGTAAAATGTTTTGTGTATTTGTATACTTTTTGTTTACTTAACTCTGTGTGCGCGCTCGTGTGTGTGTGTGTGTGTGTGTGTGTAGGTACTGGAGCAGATCGGTTCTCAGGAGCGGAACATCAGCGCTCTGCAGCAGGCCGTGTTTGATAAAGAGGCTCCTATGCGTGTGGCTCAGTCACGACTGCACTCCAGGGCACTGAGACCCAACATGGAGCTGTGCAGGGACCAGCCTCAGCTCAGGTGTGTTCACACACACACACACACACACACACACACACACACTGTTCCTATGCTATATTTAATGTAAGAAAATGAATAATGTGTGTGTGTGTGTGTGTGTGTGTGTGTGTGTGTGTGTGTGTGTGTTTGTGTGTGTGTGCGTGTGTGTGTGTGTGTGCAGTCTGCTCGTTGAGGTGGAGCAGATCTCGGCCGATGTGTGTGCTCTGCAGCAGCAGCTACATGAGGCGCGTGACTCTCTGGCTCGGCTGGAGGAGAGCAGGACGCTGCTGGAGAAGGACATCGGCTGTAAAACACACTCGCTTCTCATCGACCAGGAGAAGTGTATGAGAAACCGCATGCTCTACCCCACTGTGGTCACACTATCTGGATACTGACACACACACACACACACACACCAAAAACAAACAAAAAAAAGAACTGCCAACTTTTTAGAAAAGTGAGATTCTTTGGTTTGGTTGGCAGCTTTGGTCTCTCTCTCTCTCTCTCTCTCCCACATACACACACACACACACACACACACATACACACACCAGTGCATTTATAAAGGATTTGATTTGCTGTGTTATCTTACATTTACTTATATTTTAAATATAAATGATGTGTTGCCTTTAAAAACTCTATCAATAACACCAGAAGAGCTCCCCGAACGTAGGACTGACTGCAGGAGTCCATGCATCTGTATGAATTGTTACCAGCCCAGATGTTCCTATAAGGACCTCGCACATTGGGGTAACACCAGGTTAATTGTCCTGGGCCCAGAGTCAGGGGTGGATGCGATTGGACACCTTTAAATATTCTTCTGGACTTGCATACTGACACTAAAATAGTCTTTCTGGAATACATATTTGTGCAAACTTTATCTAGTATTATGGAGGCCCATAAAAGTGACCAGCATGCTTTTTTCGATGTGCAAATGCATTGTGTGTGCATCACGGCCAGTCAGCAACCTGAGCACCGTGGTACTGGTGGATCAATAGAGGCGGATCAATCAGCACATAATCACATCATCAAATCATTACATCTCTACGCCATAAGATCATTACATTATTACATCACCACACCATCACATAACATCAGCACACAATTACATCGTCATATCATTACATCATCTCATCATTACATAATCACACTATCACATTATTACTACATCTTTAAATCATCATACCCTCACATTGTCATTACATCATCACATCAACACACGATCACATCATCAGACAATCACATCATCCCATTATTACATCATCACATCAATACATCACTACTGTACATCATCACATCATCTCATCATTACATCTGGATGATGCGATGGTTGATCACTATCACATCATTATATCATCACAGCATTACATCATCACATAGTCACAACCTCACATCATTACTTTTTCACATCAACACATCAAGTGTTACAATGATGTATTACAGTACATCATTACTTCATTGAATGATCACATGATTACATTATTAGATAATTAGATTAACATCAAGCTTAAAAAATAAATCATGGTAGTTCAAGCTTGGAAAAGAAGACGCTAACATGGCGCTAGACAGATGCGACTCACAACTGTGTGTTGCTGTATGTGTACAAAAAAATATATTTTTTAGAAGAGGACAGACTCCTGTTAGTGTGTGAATGTTTAAGGGATCAAGATGAGAATACAGTCCTTCAGAGCACTTTGTGTGATTATTATTATTATTATTATTATTATTATTATTTGTGTGTAACAGAGAGAAAAATAAAGATGACACAAACTCTCTCCAGTGTGTAATGTGTACAGAAATATAATATAAACAGTCGACAAGGGTTTATTTATAAGGTTCTTTGTATAGATTATGGTGTAAATGTAAAATAATTAGATCCCCTTCTGTTAGGGTTTAGAGTACAGTAAGGTGTTCAGGTGATCAGAACCTTTAAGAGACTGCAGAAGCCCCTCTCAATGGGTCACCTCACAGGTGTCGGGATTCTGCTTCCCTCCGTCTGATCCTTTTCTTCTACAGGTCCAATTCTTCAGGGATCACCACACCAGAAGCACTCCCTGACATACCTACAGACAGACAGAAAGACAGACAGATAAAAAAAGAGAGAAAAGTCCAATAAAAAGAAAAATCAAATAATTGGAGCGAAAAATAAAAAGCAGACAGTTCTGTGTGTGAACTTGAGGAGGCAGCACAGGGTAGCTTTAGGTGCACAAAGACAATGTGTGTGTGTGTGTGTGTGTGTGTGACAGAGAGAAAACGACGTGTGTAAAAAACATGTGGTGTAATAACACAATTGCATTTTATTCCTCAGTGAAAAACGTGACAGTTTTTAATCTGTTTATAGTTAAGTTTAATGCTGTGGAACATCCATTAAAGCTGTGAGTTCCTGTTCTGCTGGAGGTTACAGCGGCTATAAACACACGTTCCCTTTCTCTTTAAATTATTATGAGAACACAAACACAGACTGTCATGGTGCGAGGCGAGCCAAACCAGTGAACTCCTCTTAAAGCTCAACCTGGAGACTCCTTCCCTAAAGACATACAAAAAAAAAACAGATACCCATAGTTTATATATAACAATGCACTTATTAATAACCCCAGATACCCATAGTTTATATATAACAGTGCACTTATTAATAACCCCAGATACCCGTAGTATATATATAACAATGCACTTATTAATAACCCCAGGTACCCATAGTTTATATATAACAATGCACTTATTAATAACCCCAGGTACCCATAGTTTATATATAACAATGCACTTATTAATAACCCCAGATACCCATAGTTTATATATAACAATGCACTTATTAATAACCCCAGATACCCATAGTATATATATAACAATGCACTTATTAATAACCCCAGATACCCATAGTATATATATAACAATGCACTTATTAATAACCCAAGGTACCCATAGTTTATATATAACAATGCACTTATTAATAACCCCAGATACCCATAGTTTATATATAACAATGCACTTATTAATAACCCCAGGTACCCATAGTTTATATATAACAATGCACTTATTAATAAACCCAGATACCCATAGTTTATATATAACAATGCACTTATTAATAACCCCAGGTACCCATAGTTTATATATAACAATGCACTTATTAATAACCCCAGATACCCATAGTTTATATATAACAATGCACTTATTAATAACCCCAGATACCCATAGTATATATATAACAATGCACTTATTAATAACCCCAGATACCCATAGTATATATATAACAATGCACTTATTAATAACCCAAGGTACCCATAGTTTATATATAACAATGCACTTATTAATAACCCCAGATACCCATAGTATATATATAACAATGAACTTATTAATAACCCCAAATACCCATGGTTTATATATAACAATGCACTTATTAATAACCCCAGATACCCATAGTTTATATATAACAATGAACTTATTAATAACCCCAAATACCCATGGTTTATATATAACAATGCACTTATTAATAACCCCAGATACCCATAGTTTATATATAACAGTGCACTTGTTAATAAAACATTTATATAAACCTATGCAGCACCATTTGTTTAATAAATGAGAGAAAACTAATTGTTGTTCATAAAACCAGTTTTTAAATATTTTGCATCACTTTTTTTTTTTTTTTTTGCATTTTATATTTTTCTTTTCTATTCTGAACTATTTTCCATAAAGTTTTGACTGTTCCTATTAAAATTAAATTTTGATTCCTTCATGTTGATTTTTTTAAATTGAGTTTATCTCCTAATTCTCTTTTCTCAATTCACAATCTCTTAACAGTCGCCTCTTGTAATTGAATTTAATTACGCCCTTATGCATTGTGGGGCTTTTTTTGTTTTTTTTTTCATTGTAATTTTGTTTTTTAACTTAGAATTAGCTTTTTTTTTACTTTTTTAATAATAACAACTCAAAATTTTTTTACAGTTGTCTTTATTTTATTTTAATTTTTACAATTTTTTAACAAAAATGTTTTTTTTATTCACAATTCTGACTATTTTTTATTTTATATTATTTTTTTAAATGTTACTTTATCCCTTACCTACAGCACACTTTTTTGCACAATTGTTGTATTTTTTATTATTATTATTTATTTATTTGCTTTTTTGCCTTTATTCTCATACATCTGAGTAGCTTTTGCATAATTCTGATCTTTTTTGCAATTTCGAATTTTTGTGAGGCTAAAAAAAGACTTTATATTTTACAATTTTTATAACTGACATTTTGCTCATGATTCTGAATATTTCTCATAATTGCAGCTTTATTTTACCCTCTTGTGAGTTTATTTCCTCATAATTCCAAATTAACTTATTTTATTCAGTTTTTTTTCAACATACGTTTTTCGCATTTGTAACTTTTATCATAATTATAACTTTATTTCTTGCAATTCTGAATTTTTTCCTTGCAAATTAAATTTTACTTTTGCACCAGGGCTGGTGGTTATTAACTTAATATGCTCCTATCGTTCAGTGCTTTCAGACTGGCTTCTGGCCATCTGCATACGCAATAAAAACCCGGGTCTAAGCGCCATGGTAGGATTAACATTTTTTAATTAAATCCATGTACTGGAAACTTTCCTCATTAGCAATGCTAAAGTATATGGAAGGACAGGATGACTGAGTGCGAAAGAGAGAAAGACGACAGCATTTAAGGTTTGTGCTGTGGGCTTGTAAGAGGGAAAAAAAAGTTACGTAATATAATCTGAGTATAGACATGTATAAAAACCTTTTACAGTGACCACAAAGGGGCGTGGCCTGCTTGACATTCCCTCACCTTGACCTTGCTTTAACTCCGTGACTGAGCTCACGTCGCTGAGCAGAGACGTTTTATTAAACGTGTGGAATAACACCATCCCTCTCGTTACCTGGAGGAGGACAGCGTCGGTGCTGAGACAGGTTCCTCTCAGGATTCCCACAAAGATCTTTCCTCTGGCTCGCTCGTTACAGATCACAAAAACGTCTAAAACTACAGAACAGAATCCTGTGGAAGTTATTTTTAACAATTATGACCTTTTCTCCACAATTTCGACTTTTATCTCAAAATTCAATTTTTTTCTCCACATTTCCAGTTGTTTGCTCACTTTTTAGCAAACAACATTTGAGACTTGTTGACGTACAATTTTACGAAACGATTATTATTCTTTTTTTGCAATAATATTTGTTTACAGATTTTCATATCTTCCATATTACATTCTATATATCATATGTGTCTACATTATACATATATACATTCTTATACATTTTTTTACATTTATGACTTTTTTCCTAACTGACTCACAATTCTAACTTAACTTTTTTCCAATTCTGACTTTCCTATATACTGCAAATTGTTGTTTTTTTTCTTCGAACAACTGTAACTTAATTTCATGAATTTATTTACACAATTCTGACTTTATTTCTTGGATTCTGGCAGAATTGATAGTTAGACTAGAGGGATTGCAGAACGTTTTAAGCTACTCTTCAGGGATCTGAACCTTAACTCAATCCCATGCCATTGTTAAGCTACTCTGAGCTAGTTCTCAGTGGTTATGTCCATTTTTATTTCAATGTGTTAAGCTTTCTGGGTAACATACAGCAGAGGATGGGATTGGCACAAAAAAAAAAATGTCAGAACAGATGTTAGAATTCTGCGAAATAAAGTCACAGTTGGTTACAATCGCAATTAAACATTTTTGAAACATTAAACATTCACTCGTCCTGGATTCAATCCCGATGCAACACCTGAGAGCTGAGAACTGGCCGTGCTCTCTGGGTGTCAATCACAGCAGCACCAGCAGCATGTGCCTCTCTGAGCTTGTATACTGTATACGCGGAAGAGATTTAGCATGAACAGCAGGTCAGATAGTGTGGATAGCCTTCAGTCTTACCCTCACTGATAGGGGGGAACTAGCAGGTAACCAGTGGGACGGGAGGTGCTTGGTAACAACGCACGCTCTTAAAAGTGCCTCTAAAGCTCTTCACTTTTATGGCATCGAAAATCTGTCATAAGCGTCCACTCTCACAACTTCCTTTTTACAGCAGGAAAATAACAGCGGTTTGTTATGGGAATAGACCCTGGATGAAACGCCAGGGAACCATGTACACACACACACACACACACACACACACAGTGTACACACAGAGAAACATTCACACACTGCTAGGTGCAATTTAGAATAATGCGTATAATAAAAATAGCAGCAGCAGGCTGTAAATCTTTTAAAATTGTTTGTACAAAAGGTGGAGAGAACGAGGAAGGGAGCCACAGAGAGACAGAGAGACAGAGAGAGAGAGAGAGAGATAGAGAGACAGAGAGTGAGGCTAAAAGACAGACAAACAAGAAGATAGATGATAAGTGAAGAAATTGGATTAGTGTTGAATTTTTTTTTTTATGTTAATTGCTTAGGCCAAGAAAAAAAAAATTCCAAACGAGTTCATTGAATAAACACCTCACAGCTCTTTCTGTGTGTGTGTGTGTGTGTGTGTGTGTGTGTTAGGCGGGAAAGAATTGCAGGAAAGGACTAAATAAAAGCTAATCTCCTTAAGGATGTAACTGGTGTCGAAAATGAAAATTGATTTCCGAGAGTGCGGAGTTAAACGCTGCGCTTTTATCAGCCGAGGTTTATGAGAGAGAAGTCTTTCTGCTCGTATCTACTTCATGACCTCTGTCCCATTTTAACCACATCATTTGTTCTATTTTTATTATATATTATTTCTACTATTAAATTTTTATTTTTATTCTTATTGCTGTAAATGATGTAAATGTATTTAAATTTTATTACTTTTTGTAATATTGGGGTCAACAGCAGTCGTACAGTATAAGCATTCCACTTCGTATCATTCTGACTGTGTATGACTGTGTATGTGACGAATAAAATTTGAATTTGATTTTTTTCTCTCTATCAGTAGTTCATGTTTGAGCACGTTGGAGGGAGAATGGAAAAAATGGAGGTAAAGCAAAGACAGAAAGATATCTCGATGTTGTGGGAGGGGAGAATAAACAGAATGGGACACGTGACAGACATTACAGTTCACCCCCCCCCCCCCCCATCATCTTTGGTTCCTTAGTAACCCAATAACTGTGTGCAAGCTAATCCGGAATTAATGTAAGTATTTGTTATATAAGTATTTGTATAATGTAATGTACATCATTTAGTTTTAAAGTAATTAAAAAAAACACTCTAATTGAACAGAATAACGTACAATGGAAAAATAAAATGGTGCATTCATTATCTTAATTATGTGTTTTTAAAAGCAAATTTCCAAATATTTTTTTTTGTAAGTGAGCCCTAATAATTTAAATTGTCACATTTAGGCATAATACTGTACATGTGCTACAGTACCAGTCAAAAGTTTGGATTTATTTTTCCACATTCTAGAACAATACTGTAATTTTTTTTTAACTATGAAATAACACACATGACATTAGGTAATTAGGTAAAATCAGCAACAACAACAACAACAACAACAACAGTCAGTTTTAAAACACAAAGGTCAGCTGTTCTGGAACAACTTGTTCTTGCAGTATTGTCAAGTGTGTTTGCAAAACCCATCAAGCACCACGGTGGAACTAGCGCTCATGAAGACCTCCGAAAGTTACCTCCGCTGCAGAGGAGAAGTTTAAGTAGCAAATACATCTCAACAATAACTGTTGACAGGCGTTCAAGGTGTCTAAAATATGCAATAAAGCGATTATTGGACGCCTTCAGGATTGTTTTACAGTGTAGAAAGAAATAAAAATCAGTAAAGACCATGGAGTTAGAAGAGGTGTCTAAACTTTTGACTGATTTATATTTACAAGGCCATCAAATAATTTTTATTTTATCACTTTAATAGAGTACATATTATGCAAAGTTCACTTATTTGTAATTAGTTGTAATATTTGTAGCTCATTTAACGTAGACACTGAAATGGTGCTTTTGGAAAACGAGTGAATTGTCTGAGCGTTATCCAAAGCGTATTTATATTAACATATTAATGAAATAACTAAGAATACATCTTTATTCAGTTTATTTAGCGGCTATGCACGGGTATTAGCAGACATAATGGCTGGGGTGTATATGAAGGTGACCTTGTCCATGTGTCATACAGAAACAAACAACCTCTCAGGGGTGAACTGTTGTCTTAATATGTAATGTATTGCTTTGCTGAAAGATCTGTGACTTTACCACATTTCCAACCAAAGCTACTGTAGGAACCAACGCCGTATTATTCGGATCATAGCTTATTACATTGCTGGTTTGGACATTTCGTGAACAGATCACGGAATGTTAAACGTACATATAAGAATCAGCTGGAGGACCAATATGCAACTTATTAGGAAAACACAACATGGGCTCAGAAATACCCCCAGAAAACATTGTCGGTGAACACAATCCACCGTGTCATTCGCCGTTACTGGCTAAAACTCTATAGTTTAAAAAAGAAGCCATATCTAAACATGATCCAGAAGTGTAGGTGTTTTCTCTGGGCCGAGGCTCATTTAAAATGGACTGTGGCAAAGTGGAAAGCTGTTCTGTGGTCAGACGAATCAACAGTTGAACTGGGACGCCATGTCATCTGGACTAAAGAGGACAAGGACAACCCAAGTTGTTATTAGCGCCCAGTTCAGAAGCCTACATCTCTGATGGTGTGGGGTTGCATGAGTGCGTGTGGCATGGGCAGCTTACACATCTGGAAAGGCACCATCAATGCTGAAAGGGATATCCAAGTTCTAGAACAACATGTGCTCCCATCCAGACGTCTTCTCTTTCAGGGAAGACCTTGAATTTTCTAACATGACAATGCCAGACCACATATTACATTAATTACATCATGGCTGCGTACAGTAGGAGAAGGATCCAGGCACTGAAATGACCAGCATGCAGTCCAGATCTTTCACCCATAGAAAACATTTGGCGCATCATAAAGAGGAAGCTGCGACAAAGAAGACCTAAGACAGTTGAACAACTAGAAGCCTGTATTAGACAAGAATGGGACAACATTCCTATTCCTAAACTTGAGTAACTTAATTATTAGTATGATAGTAGCCAGTAAATGAGATTATCCATCTTGATTAGGTTTTGGACCTAAAAAGGGTCAAGGTCACAGCAAGGTCAAACGTCATGTTATTCTTCCATGGTTGCCATACAAAGCTGTTACGTACATGTTCAGATTTACAATCCCTTGCTACACTGATGCACTTTTCCCAGCGTTTCACTCGAGTGTGGATACAATCAAGGTAGAGAGTTTTCACATCTGAAAGACTGGCCTCCCAGGAACTCCTTTAATGCACCAAACAGGTGGACATGGCTTGGAGTGAGGTCAGGACTGTATGGGGGATGTGACAATAACTCGCAGCCGAGTTCCTGTAATGTGCAAGTGGTCTTGGTGAATGATTGTGTGTATGGTTTCCACAGACAGATGCGTTTCTTCTACAAATTGCCGTGAAGTTATCCAGGACTCTGACTTGCCTCGGCCAGGATCGTCACAGACGTACGGCCTTCTTTAAAATGTTTGCAGCATTAAACTGTTTTATTGCAGCTAAGAGTCTCATCACCGTATTGTGATTGACATCCTCTGT